>NC_057809.1:302391237-302637677 GCF_018294505.1 Triticum aestivum | reverse complement strand
ACTGGGTCAAACCTTGGTCAAACTTAGTAAGGTTTGACCCACTCATACACATAGTAATGGCGCACTTTGTGAAGGTGCGCCATTACTAACTCCACCACCCACCCACCCCGGTGGACCGCCTTTTCAGTTTTTTAAAAAATAAAAGAAAATGATGGAAATGTCAAAAAAATAAAAGAAAATAAGTTTCCCATGTGATATGTGGTCTAGTTGTTGGGAAAATTTACAAATATGAATTTCAACTTTATTTGCAAAGTCTCTCTGGAATTTAGTAAAATGGGCATAACTTTTGCATACGAACTCGGATTAAAAAGTTTCTACATGAAAAATCATCTACTCGAAAAGTTACATCTGAATTCAACCAGGGGGAACCCCGTTGAAGATTTTTAGAATCCCCAAAAACCTAACAGAATAAAATATACAGGGCTTTTAAGATCTAGAGGAGGAAAATGAAAAAAAATCAAACTTAGTAATGGTGCACCATTTGCTAGGTGCGCCACTAGTAACAAAAAAAATTGGTTTCGATTTTTTTTGGAAAATGTTCAAAATATGATACGTAATATGATCGGGAAGTTTGAAATATTTTTTCAAAATTTCATCACACTCATGAACATGAACAAAGTCCTAGACATCAACAAGGTTTAATAGGATTGATATGATAGATATATCAACAAGTGCCTGTTAAGTGAGCTGGTGTTGGGGTTGGATAGAACTGTGAAGTTAAGCATGCTCGGGCTGGAGTAGTGTGAGGATGGGTGACCTTCCGGGAAGTTTGACCACGGAGTGTGATTTGACTTGAGATTAAGCATATTGACCCGAGATTAAGCCATAGTGACCCGAGATTAAGAAAAAAGCAGAAAAAAATTCTGAAAAAATTGAAAAAAATATTTTCTGAATTTGTTTTTTGAAAAAAATTGTTAGTAATGGCGCACTTCTATGTGGTGCGCCATTACTAAGTCAGATAGTAATGGCGCACTTCTAGGCATAGTAATGGCGCACTATGTGGTGCGCCACTATTATCTGGGATACTAATGGCGCACCAGAGGTGCGCCATTACTATTTGTTACTAGTGGCATGTTAATAGTGGCGCACCTATAGTGCGCCATTAATAGCAAAAACTGGTGTGCCACTAACAGCCTTTCTTCTAGTAGTGTTTCTGTCACTAGGAATAAGCACCGCAAGATTGAACCCATGACAAAGCACCTGTCCCATGGCAAGACAAATCAATCTAGTTGGCCAAACCAAATTAATAGATTGGAGGGAAATACAAAGCTATGTTAATCATGCATAAAAGAGTTCAGAAAAGACTCAAATAATATTCATATATAATCTGATCATAAACCCACAATTCATCGGATCTCAACAAACGCGTTGTAGAACAAGATTACACCGAATAGATCTCCAAGAACATCGAGGAGAACATTGTATTGAAGATCAAAGAGAGAGAACAAGCCATGTAGATACTAGATATGGACCCATAGGTCTGTGGTAAACTACTCACACATCATCAGAAGGGTAGAAAGGTTGATGTTGAAGCCCTCCATGGTCGAATCCCCCTCCGGCAGAGTACCGGAACATGCCTCCAAATGGGCTCTCACAAGGACAGAAACTTGCGGTGGCGGAAAACTATTTTGTTGTGCCTGCTGGTATACGGGGAATATTTGGGTATTTATAGAACAAAGATTAGGGTTAGAGGAGCATCAGGGGGGCACAAGCCTGGGGGCGCCCCCCTAGGGCGCGCCCTCCGAGCTTGTCGCCAATTGGTGACCCCTCTGACCTCCTGCCAAAGGTTCATGGGTGTCTTCTGGTCCAAAAAAATCCTCAAAAAGTTTCGTTCCATTTGGACTCTGTTTGGTATTGATTTTCAGTAAAAGACAAAAACAAGGGAAAAAGAGCAATTGGCACTTGGCACTAGGTTAATAAGTTAGTCCCACAAAATGATATAAAGTAGCATAATAATGCATATAAAACATCCAAGATGGATAATATAATAGCAAGGAAAAATAAAAAATTATAGATACGTTGGAGACGTATCAAGCATCCCCAAGCTTAATTACTGCTCGTCCTCGAGTAGGTAAATGATAAAAACAGAATGTTAGATGTGGAATGCTACCTAACATGCTTATCATGTAACCTTTCTTTATGTGGCATGAATATTCAGATCCGTAAGATTCAAAACAAAAGTTTAATATTGACATAAAACAATAATACTTCAAGCATACGAAAGAGCAATCATATCTTTTCAAAATATAATGGCTAAAGAAAGTTATCCCTTCAAAATCATATAGTCTTGTCATGCTCCATCTTCTTAACACAAAGTATTTATCATGCACAACCCCGATGACAAGCCAAGCAATTGGTTCATACTAGTTAACATGCTTCAGCTTTTTATACTCACACGCAATATATGAGCTTGAGCCATGGATATAGCACTATGGGTGGAATAGAATATGATGTTGGAGGTTGTGTGGAGAAGAAAAAAGGACAAAGTCTCACATTGACGAGGCTAATCAATGGGCTATGAAGATGCCCATCAATTGATGTCAATGCAAGGAGTAAGGATTGCCATGCAACGGATGCACTAGATCTATAAGTGTATGAAAGCTGAAAAACAAAACTAAGTGGGTGTGCATCCAACTTGCTTGCTCACGAAGACCTAGGGCATTTGAGGAAGCCCATCATTGGAATATACAAGCCAAGTTCTATAATGAAAAATTCCAACTAGTAATATATGAAAGTGAAAAAATAGGAGACTCTCTATCTTGAAGAACATAGTGCTAATTTGAGGCACAAGTGTGAGAAAGGATTGTACATTGTCCCTTCTCTCTTTTTTAACCTTTTCTATTTTTTATTTTGGGCTCTTTGGCCTCTCTTTTTTGGCTCTTTGGCCTTGTTTATTTATTTTAGTCTAGAGTCGCATCCCGACTTGTGGGGGAATCATAGTCTCCATCATCCTTTCCTCACATGACACAATGCTCTAATAATGATGATGATCACACTTTTACTTACTTACAACTCAAGAATTACAACTCGATACTAGAACAATGATATGACTCTATATGAATGCCTCCAGTAGTGCAATGATCTAGAGTGACATGTATAAAAAATATGAATGGTGGCCAAGCCACAAATACTATGCCAACTATATGGTCATGCAAGGCAATATGACAATGATGGTATATGTCACAATAAAATGAAATGGCGGAAGTTGCAAGGAAATATATCTTGGAATGTCTATGGAAATGCCATAATAGGTAGGTATGGTGTCTGTTTTGAGGAAGGTATAAGGTGGCTTATGTGTGAAAGGGCGTATCATATCATGAGATTTGGATGCACCGGCGAAGTTTGCACCATCTCCCAAGGTGAGAAAGGGCAATGGATGGTACCGAAGAGGCTAGCAAATTCCGGAAGGGTGAGAGTTTGTATAATCCATGGACTCAACATTAGTCATAAAGAAATCACATACTTATTGCAAAAATTTATTAGCCCTCGAGGCAAAGTACTACTACGCATGCTCCTAGGGGGGTAGATTGGTTGGAAAAGACCATTGCTCGTCCTTGACCGCCACTCATAAGGAAGACAATCAATAATAAATCCTGCTCCAATATCATCGCATAACGAGAGACCATACATGCATACTTCGGGAATCACAAACCTTAACACAAATGTTCTTACTAAACCACAATTACTCACTAGCATGACTATGATATCACCATCATTATATCTCAAAACAAATGCAAGGAATCAAACTTCTCATATATTCAATAATCTTCATGAAAGTTTTTATTATATCCCTCTTGAATACCTTATCATATTAGGACTAAATTCATAACACAAGCAAATTGCCATACTATTGATAAGACTCTCAAAATAATATAAGTGAAGCATGAGAGTTCATCAATTTATTCAAAATAAAACCACTGCCGCGCTCTAAAAACATATAAGTGAAGCACATAGAGTATTCTAATAAATTCATGATTAATGTGTGTCCCTCTCAAAGGTATGTAGAGCATGGATAATCGTGGCAAACTAAAAAGCAAAGAATCATATAATACAAGACGCTCCAAGCAAAACACATATCATGTGGTAAATAAAAAGATAGCCTCAAGTAATTTATCGATCGATTGTAGACAAAAGAGGGGATGCCATCCGGGGCATCCCCAACCTTAGATGATTGGTTGTCCTTGAATATTACCTAGGGGTGCCTTGGGCATCCCCAAGCTTAGGCTCTTTCTACTCCCTATTCTAGTCCATCGAAACTTCACCCAAAACATGAAAACTTCACAACACAAAACTCAACAGAAAACTCATGAGATCCTTTAGTATAATAAAGCAAATCACCACTTTTAGGTACTATTGTAAACTCATTCCAATTTTATATTGTTATTATATCTACTGTATTCTAACTTATCTATTACTCATACCCCCCAATACTACCCATAGATTCATTAAAATAAGCAAACAACACAACGAAAATAGAATCTGTCAAAAAACAGAACAGTCTGTAATGATCCAAATATTGCTCATAGTTCTGTAACTCAAAAAATTCTGACAAGTTAGGATGGTCTGGGCAATTTTTACATCAATCTTGTGTAAAAAATTCAGAGCAAAAACGTGTTTCTATGAATTTAAAAAATTCCAGAACTAGGCGCAAAAGTTTCTTATTTTTCCACAGAATCAAATCAACAATCTTCTGAACCATCCCAAAGGTCTTACTTGGCACAAACACTAATTAAAACAACATAACAGAAGTATAATTGCGTAAACTCACCAAAACGGAAAGGAAAAGTATTGGGTTGTCTCCCAACAAGTGATTTTCTTTAAAGCCTTTTAACTAGGCATTGAGATTTCGATGATGCTCACACGAAATAATAATTGAAACACAAAGCGAACATCATAAAAATGTGATGAACATATTTAAGTCTAACATACTTACTATGCATAGGCATTTCATAAGCAAACAAATTATTAAGGCAAGCAAAAACTAGCATATGCAAGGAAGAAGAAAGAAGCAGCGGCAATCTCAACATAACGAGAGGTAATTTAGTAATATGAGAATTTCAACAATCATTTTTCCCTCTATCATAATAATTACATGTGGGATATTTAAATTCAACAATATAGCTATCACATAACAAATTCTCTACATGATCCACATGCATGCAAAGTTAACACTCTTCCAATATAGTGGGATTATTATCAAATAAAGTCATGACCTCTCCAAGCCCACTTTTATCAAAAATCTCATAGGGTTGATCATTCTCCAAAGTAATGGGATCATTACTGACTAGAATTGACACTCTTACAAACCCACTTTCAATATTATCGCAAACATATTCATCATGAGGCTTGAATAAATTTTCAAGATCAAAACAAGAATCACCTCGATCATGATCATTACAATAAGTAGTGGACATAGCAAAATTAACATCCCCAAGCTTGGCGTTTTGCATATTATTAGCACAATTTACATTAATAGAATTTATAATAACACCATTGCAATCGGCTTTTCATTCAAGGAGCTATCGTGAATCACTTCATAAATTTGCTCTTTTAACACTTCGTCACAATTTTCAGATTCACGGATCTCAAGAAAAACTTCATAAAGATAATCTAGTGCACTCAATTCACTAGCAATTGGTTCGTCATAATTGCATATTTTAAAAATATTAGCAAGTGGATGAGGATCCATAAGTTTTTTTCTTGATTTTCAATAAACACACAATTATGCCAATCGAACAAGCAAACAAAGCAAGTAAGACATAAAGGCAAACGGAAAGAAGGAAAATATTTTTGTATTTTTCTAAAAATGTTTTAGAAGTTGGGCAGAGGAAAACGAGAGGAAAATGGCAAATAATGTAAATGCAAGAGATGAGAGTTTATGATGGGTACTTGGTAGGCTTGATGTACATCCTCCCCGGCAACGGCGCCAAAAATTCTTCCTGCTACTTCTTGAGCTTGCGTTGGTTTTTCCCTTGAAGAGGAAAGTGCGATGCAGTAAAGTAGAGATAAGTATATCCCTCAGTTAAGAACCAATGTATCAATCTAGTGAACACACAAGTCTCCTATGATTTCACCTACACAAACAAAGAAATACTTGCACTAGCGCGATAAAGGGGTTGTCAATTCCTTCACGGTTACTTGCAACAATGAGATCTCATAGAGATATGTATAAAAGATAAATAAAAGTACAAAATAAAGTAAAGGTGAATAAATTGCAGCAAGGTATTTTTGGGTTCTTGGTTTTATAGATATGAAAATAATATGATAAAAATAGACCCGAGGGTCATAGTTTTCACTAGAGGCTTCTCTCTTGAAAGAATGCATACGGTGGGTAAACAAATTATTATTCAGTAATTGATAGAAAAGCAAATAATTATGACGATAGTAAGGCAATGATGATGAATATGGGCATCACATCCGTGACAAGTAGACCGATTCCTGCCTGCATCTACTACTATTACTCCACACATCGACCACTATCCAACATGCATCTAGTGTGTTAAGTTAACAAGAACAGATTAACGCCTTAAGCAAGATGACATGATATAGAGGGATAGATCCAATCAATATGAATAAACCCCACCTTTTTATTCTTAATGGCAAGAATACAAATATTTGTCATGTCCCTTTCTGTCATTGGGGATAAGCACCGCAAGATTGAACCCATTACAAAGCACCTCTCCCATGGCAAAAAAATTCAATCTAGCTGGCCAAACCAAATCAATAGATCATAGAGAAATACAAAGCAATATTAATCAAGCATAAAAGAGTTCAGGGAAGACTCAAATAATATTCATAGATAATCTGATCATAAACCCACAATTCATCGGATCTCAATAAACGCACTGCAAAAGAAGATTACAACGAATAGATCTCCAAGAACATCAGGGATAACATTGTATTAAAGATCAAAGAGAGAGAAGAAGCTATCTAGCTATGAGCTATGGACCCGTAGGTCTCTGGTAAGCTACTCACACTTCATCGGAGGGAGAAAAAGGTTGATGTAGAAGCCCTCCATGGTCAAATCCCCCACCGGGAGAGTACCGGAACAGGCCTCCAGATGGGATCTCATGAGGACAGAAACTTGCAGCGACATAAAAGTATTTTTGGTGTGCCCCTTGGTATACGGGGAATATTTGCGTATTTATAGAACAAAGATTAGGGTTAGAGGAGCATCAGAGGGCCCACAAGCCTGCCACCCCTAGGGTGTTCCCTCTAAGCTTGTCGCCAACTGGTGGCCCCAACTGATTAATATTGCTTTGTATTGCTTCTTCTTGATGGTCCTGGTCTTGAGACCCCTCAGGACCTCTGCATTGACGCGTTCAGCCTGGCCGTTGCTCTTGGGGTGCGCCACGGAGGCGTAGCAGATCTGCGTTCCAAGGTTAGCACAGTATGTTTTGAAGAGATTGCTGGTGAAATGTGAGCGATTGTCAGTGATGATACGATTAGGGACTCCAAATTGGCTTACGAGGCCCTTGATGAAGTTGACCGCTGACCCGGCTGGGATGGTGCGGACGGCTTCCACTTTTGCCCACTTGGTGAATTTGTCGATGGCGACGTAGAGGTAGCGGTAGCCTCCAGGCGCTCGAGGAAATGGGCCCAGGATATCCAGCCCCAAGACCATGAACGACCATGAGAGCGGGATATCTGGAGGTCCTGAGCAGGCTGGTGGATCTGCTTGGCATGGAATTGGCAGGCCTCGCAGGATTTCACCAGCTCGGTCGCGTCGTTGAGTGCCGTGGGCCAGTAGAACCCGCTGCGGAAAGCCTTGCCGACTAGGGTGCACGACGACAAGTGGTCCCCGCAGTCTCCTCCATGTATGTCAGCCAACAGCTCACCCCCCTGTTTCCTGGAAATGCATCGTAGAGAAACATCATTCGGCCGCTTCCTGTATAGCTCACCGTCCTGAATGCAGTACGCCGTAGCCTGCCGGGCCACACGTTCCGCGACTTCCTCCTTCTCCAGCAACGTGCCTTGCGTCGGATACACCTTTAACTTCTTGATCCAGCACCCCTCCTGAGGCTCGAGCGCTAAGAGGAGGCGCGCTCCTGAGGTCTGGCCGCAGATAGGGGCTCCCGAGGCTGGTGGCTGGGGGAGTTCCTCCTGAGGTGGCGTCGGCTCTGCAGGCGGAGGTGCTGCCGAAGGATTGAAGAGCCGCTCCTTGAAGACGCCAGGCTCATGGGGCAGCCGCTTGGATGCTCTTTTGGCGATGTCGTCGGCCTCCTTGTTGGTGCCACGAGGCACATGCTGCAGCTCCAGGTTCAGGAACTGCTTTTCCATCTTGTGTACCTCTGCAAGGTATGCCACCATGTGCTCATCCTTTAGCTCGTACACCTTGTTGGAGAAGTTGACGAGGAGCGGCGAGCCTCCCTTGATGGTGAGGCGTTTCACCCCCAGGGCAACTGCAGCCTTGAGGCCGGCGATGAGACCCTCCTACTCTGCGATGTTGTTGGAGACCTTCTCACCCCACTTGAAGCAGAGCTGCACGGCGTAGTAGTAAAGTTTGTCCTGAATGGGCGAGACGAGCATGGCTCCAGCCCATGCACCCTGGCGCGCGAACGCGCCATCGAAGTACATGACCCAGCCGTCTGGCGCTTCATTCCCTGGTGAGAGGGATCGGTTCTCGCCTGCTTCGAGCTCTGGGTTATCGGTCCATTCTGCCACAAAGTCAGCGAGCACAACCCCCTTGACGACCCTAGTTGTGCTGAACTCCAGGTCAAACGCTTGCAGCTCGATGTTCCATTCAGCGACCCTTCCTGCAGAATTGGGGCTCCGGAGCACTCTCTCCAATGGGTAAGCTGAGATGACCTTGATGGGGTGACCCTGGAAGTAGTGGTGCAGCTTATGAGAGGCCGCCAAGAGCACGAGCAAGAGCTTCTGAGGCATGGGGTACCATCCTCTCGCATCTTGTAGCGTTGTGCTGACGAAGTACACTGGGTGCTCGACAAGGGCGTGAGAGCTGACGGAGTTTTTGGCTCCCGGGGACTGAGGTGTTTCCTGTGGATCACCAGCTCCTGGGGCTTGATGACTAGCTAGGGCAGCCGTTGTCTCAGGAGCATTGCCTTGGTGTTGTGCAGCCTCATCCGGCTTGGCGGCTTCATTTGGCTTGCCCTTGACTTGGGGCTCGTCTCTGAAGGCCACCAGCACCGCGCTGGCGGAATGGGGTGTGGTAGACAAGTAGAGTACCAAGGACTCACGAGGACGAGGCACCACCATCACCGACGGGCTGGTCAAGTATTTCTTGAGGTCTTGGAATGCCAGGTCGGCCTCGGGGGTCCACTCGAACGGACCCTTCTTCTTCATCATCTTGAAGAACGACAAGGCGCGCTCCCCCAACTTGGAGATGAAGCGCCCCAGCGAAGTCACGTAGCCTACAAGCTTCTGCATCTCCTTGAGGTTTTGTGGTGGGCTCATGTCTTCGATTGCCTTGACCTTCTCCGGATTGGCCTCCACCCCCCTGTAGGACATGAGGAAGCCAAGCAGCTTGCCGGAAGGGACACCAAACACGCACTTTTCCGGGTGAGCCGCAAGTCCACCTGGCGCATGCTCGCGAAGGTCTCCTCCGGGTCTTGAATCAAAGCTCTCACCTCCCAAGACTTCACCACAATGTCGTCGATGTAGGCCTCAGCGTTTCTCCCGAGCTGCTGCCCCAAGGCGATGTGCATCAGCCGCTGAAAGGTCGCTCCTGCGTTGCGCTGTCCGAATGGCATGCAAGTGTAGCAGTATACCCCGCATGGGGCCAAGAAAGTCGTCTTCTCCATGTCTTCCACTACCATCTTGATATGGTGGTAGCCTGCGAACGCATCCAGGAAGGACAACAGATCACACTCCATCATGGAGTCAACAATCTGGTCGATGCGCGGTAGCGGGAACGGATCTTGAGGGCAAGCCTTGTTGAGGTTGGTGAAGTCGACACACATGCATTCCTTCCCTCCTTTCTTTGGCATGATGACTGGGTTTGCCAGCCACTTTGGGTACCGGACCTCGCGAATGACACCTGCTACCTGCTACCTCCAGCTTGCGGGTTTCCTGAACGATGAAAGACTGCTTCTCCGTGGATTGTCGCCTCGCCTTCTGCTTCACAGGGCACACATTGGGGCGCACCCTCAGATGATGCTCAATTACTCCTCTCGGAACCCCAACTAGCTGCTTGGGCTCCCAGACGAATACTTCCTTGTTCACTCGCAAGAAGTCCACCAACTCCTTTTCTTGATCTAGGGCGAGGTCGGCACCTATGGTAGACTACACCACATCACTTAATTGGGGGAAATCAACTGCCGAGAGAAATACCAGGTGAACGGCAAACTATCTGCTAGGAATCTCATTACTGCCGGCAGAAATATTTAAGGGCGGGTGAACTGTCGGTAGAAGTTGAGCAACGCAGGCATATAAACTGCCGGCAACGATGTCCACGTTTTAGGTCACCTTATCTGCCAGGAGAACTGAACCCGACTTTTTATCTGCCGGTACTGTGTGTGTCGAGACATTTCAGCCAAAAGATAAAAGAAATAGCCGTCGCACCTCACCCTCACTTCTTCTATTCCCCCAAGTCACGCCCCCAAATCAGGCAGCCTTCCACCCCCGATCCCATCCGCCGCCGACCAACCTTCGCCGCTCCTAACCACAGCGGCAGTCGATAACCCTCCGCCGTCCCCGACCCTGGCCTCACCCTTCGCCACCCCCGACCCCTACCGCACCTGGCTTCCTTCCTGACTACCTTGGCGGGCTAGGGTTTGACGCCGCCGTCCCTCCTGGTCGTCCTCCGGTTGGTCTCTAGAGGAAACGGCTTCTACCCTCCTTCCGAACCCTGTGAGCACGGATATGGCTCCTCCCACCGCTCCTCCCTCTCCTGCTTGGAGCCGCCTGTGACCACGGATCTGGCTCTCCTCCACCAGCGGCGGATGGGATGGCGCGGTTCCACCTCTTCTCCACAAGCGCCGGCTGAGACGACGTGGATTCGCATCTCCTCCTCCCTCCTTTCCACGGCCGCCTTTATCCGTTGCGCCCCCGCCTTGCAGTTCCGCTTCTGGACGGAGATTTGGAGGAGTACCCGCCGCTCACGGTGGCTTCAAGCCTTGTTCCCAACTGGCCCTAGAGGCACAATTTTATGGCTCATTTATATATGGGGGCAGGGGGCTTCAAGCCTTTTTCCCAACCCGCCGCTCACGGTGGCTTCAAGCCTTCTTCACTAAGGGTGCAAGCTCGACTGATTCAACGGTCTGCCTTGGTGTGATGGCTCCTCGTCAACAACCAGGTTGACGATGGCCTATGCTAGCTTGTAAGCCCTTATTCTTGTCCACCTAATTGATGGGGCTCTCTTCATTCAATGAATTATCTTGATCTCGTAACTATTTTCAATCTAGTGATAAGATCCGATTTATGCAAATCTTCTATACATTGTTTAGGTCGCAGGTATCGTCTTGTTGGTTTAGAATAACGGTTCTGTTCCTGGGAAAAAAGTATTGCTTGAATTTTATCTTGATCATCAGACCAGATTCATGAATTACTAGATGTTTCATGTGAGCTGTCTGGGTCTGAAGTCCCTTTGTTCACTAGTACATTTTTGTTTCTGTATGTGGATATTTATTTATTCTATGAACATAAGTGTTGCAAACTTCTGTGAAGTCTGATAAAACTAGAACAATGAAGCAGTTTCTTACCCTGTTCCAGTCTGCTGGAAGTGTTTCTGCTGCCTCCCCAAGATGCTGGAAGGTCACCTCCATCGATGCTCTCTCCGCCGCTTCCACAAGCCGTCAGACTGTACAGTTCTGCAAGGTACAAGTTGCTCCTACCGTGCTCCCTCCGCTGCCTGTGCTTGCTATGATATCTGGCTGCTAATGCTGCTCTTTCTCCTCTCCTATGGTTTTATGTCCCTATTCTACATGCCATGTCAAGCTACATCCTCTTCTTTCTTAGCTGCAGGTGCTCCATGCACTAGGATATACTCCCTCTGTTTCTAAATATAAGATGTTTTGGAAGTTTAAATTAGACTGCCAAAACATCTTATATTTAGGAACGGGTGTAGTATATAAAAATCTACCTCTTACTGAGCTCTTGTTGTATATTGGTAAGAGAAATATGCTTTGAATCATCTCCACGAGGATGTAGAATTACATTTATGGAAGGTTCATATTCAATTTACTAAAAACATGAAGCAATGATCTCCTTTTAAATATGTTTGACTAGTAAATGGTATTTCTGTGTAGCAGCTGTGTGCGCAAGAAAGATAATACAAGATATCACCCACTTTCATGCCTGTGCTCAATAAAGTGACATTAGTGAAAAGTAAAAACTGACAACTGTACTTACTGGTAGACTTGTACCTAGAGCAAGTATAGGGTCTTGTAGACTGATGCAAGAAGAAATTAAAACCAGTCCAAACAGGTACTTTATGATTTTTTGTTGGATGTCTTCATTCTAGCTAAAGATGACCTTGAAGTTAATTGTCCTCCATCTTGCTGTGATGTTCAACTTTCTCTGTTTTATTTCGAATATTCTATTTTTCCTGTCGTAATGATAGTCATGCAGTAAGTGACAATACTATGTCAGAGTGATGTTGCTCTGCTTTGTACCAACTTAGAATTCATGTTTTAGACTAACCTCAAATTTCAGCTCGGCATTATAACTTAGGTCTTGAAAGGTTTGACACAATCTTGAAGGTGTTGGAGGTTGGGCAAGATCCGCAAGGCGTCCATACTAGTTTTTTCTGCTAATTTTGGTAGTAGCTTCTCTGTTTGTGTTCTGCAAAATCCGACGGAAAAAACAAGTGCTATGTTTTTATAATATAGATGATGATATTCAGCAACTAAAGTTTGTGCCTTTCTTTCCAGTTTTCAGTTACATGCTTATCTGCGTGACACCTAATGTGTCAATCCTAATGTGCCACGAATTCTCGTTTTAGGAAAAAGAATGGAAAAGGAATAGAAGAAGACAATGCTGAAGCACAAGAGCATGAGAGGCTAGCTTTACTTAAAGCAAGGAATAGTGATGATTTTGAACGATTTGGGTCCTTTACATTCTCAAATCTAAAAGAAGATTTTAGAGGACGAGCCAGTCAGCGACAAAGTAAAAGAAAGAAGGTGATCTCTTTGGTTACTGCATCTATTGTACAATTGCATCTATCATAATACTACATCTTGTTACATGCTTTGCGCAGCTCACTTTGTCATGCACATTAATTCATGCTTTGTCGAGTTCACTTTGTCATGCATATTAATTCATGCTTTTTGCAGTTCACTTTGTCATGCACATATTAGGTGCATGTTGATGTTAAGTTTGCACATCATCTTGTTGCTTATTTGTAGAGCAATGTAGAAAATCCTACTGTTAAAGTAACTCATCTTAGGTCCTAAATAAATAGTGATACTCCGTGAGCAGCATAGATGAGATCAGTGGCGAATCCAGGAAGACAATGAAGGGTGGGCTCAAACTTAACAACGAGAACTAAGCATCATTTTAATTAAAGAGAAAAGGGCATTATCTCCTAATTTTTTATCCAAATAAGCTAATATTTGCCAGAATGCTACTGAAAATATATGTCTTATTACTGTCATCTTATGGTTTTCTGAAAATATCAAATTTTGAACGGAAATTTATATCTGTCTAGCTAAATAGTCATTATCTCCAGTCCTTTCGCTCCAAACAAGCTGAAACTTTCTTAGATTACTACTAGAAACATGTAGTATTTGATAGATTTAAAAAATCAAAATTTTCACCAAAATATGAATTAGTTAGCAAAATATAGCCATTATCACTTAATCCTTTTTCTTCAAATAAGCTCAAAATTAGCCAGATTAGTATTGGAAACATGTAGTATTTACTATAGTTGTTCTGAAGTTTTTGAAAAGTAGAAAATTTGATTATATATTTCATATTTTCCTACTTAAACAGACAAATATTGATATGATTTTTTACAGCAAACAAATATCGATATACTTGTCTTGAGCCGTGGAGCGTGAGGCTCTGTCATCTCGCTATGTCCATACTCGATATCCTGTGTGCCACTTGCGTGTGGGCTGTTGGAGTGTTGGTGTTGTTCGGCAGAGAATAAGATATTGGGTTGCTGAGCTGCGACGTGTAGTACTATTTTTTTTAATATTTTTGGACGGTAGGCTAGAGCCTGTTGTAGCCCCCCTACTAGACTCGCCACTGGATGAGATACTTCTATTCTTGCCAGCCCGCCTGAATGCATGAGAGCCTAGCTGTTGCTCAAAGACCGAATGCACAACCCACTGCAGCCCAGTCTATGAGAACAGCAGACCAGCAAGCCTGAGATGATGTGTTTCCAAAATAACTGAGTGTTGACTAATGCCTTAGTACTACCATGATTCAAATTTTGAATTTTTTTCCTATGTTTTTCTTTAAGCTGGCCCGCCCAGCTATTTTGTTGTAGCTCGGCCACTGATCCAAATTAAATTACATCCCATTCAAATCCTATAGCAACTTCTTTGTAGGATAGTTCTCTATCATTTAAATCCTATGTCACTCGTAAGAATAAATAAGCCTTATACTAGTAAGTTGTAACTTGGCATCCAATCAATGTATATTACCCGAAGATAATAATATCTTTCTGTGAACACTAGACACAAATCTGAGCAGTATATACTCCATTTGCAAATTAATTCCATATCCCTAATCATAGTTTTCACTAGTACGGAGTAAGTTGTAACTTCGCATTCGAACCAAGCAGTATATAATCCTTTTGGGAAGTTTTTGTATGCGCAGTTCAAATAATTCCCTGCTTGATCTAATTATGTAATATTGCTTGCTGTGATGATGAAGTGTTGCACATTCAGAAGAGTTTTATTTATGCGGATCAGTTAAACTGCAGCATGTCAAAATCTTTAATGTGTTAATTGAAAATGTGAAACAAGAGATCCATTTTGAGTTTTCGATTTGGTGCAGGTTTCTCAAAGATTGACAAGTTGATTGAGGTTTGGAAGATCTACAGGTTGATGAAGATTATGAACGCCTACGATTAAGTCAGTGTAGTGACAATGGAATATGCCTTGTTTGTTGAACCTGGAGACTTGCTCTGCTCATTTTGTTGGTTGTTAAGTCAATGTATGCTCATGTTGGTTGTGTGGTGCATCGCGAAATAAATGTGTTTCTCCTTTTTTGGCACAACTTCAGCTTGGTTGCGTGGCACATCTAAAAACAAATGGAAGCACTTCTTTTGTGGCACAACGTCTTTGTATATGATTGCTATGATTATTGAATGAAGTTCAATACTTTTGACGAGGACTTTACGTAACTTCAATTGAGATGTATATATAAATTGCATGATACGTCCTGATTGCTTGAACATAGCGAATGGATGCTAAACTGGGAGATATGTTTCCCTTTGCTAGTGAAACTAACATGATGGCATATTAATTGGCGGGCAAACAAGCTTCTGCAGGCAGTTCCACTGCCGATATTTGTAGTCTCTCGTGCCTTGACCAATCTGCCGAGAGAATATTAACTGTTGGGAAATACATGTGCCAGGGTAGAAAACTTGCCGGGAATAGTTTATCTGCCAGGACAAGTAATCCCCGGCAGTCGTTCTCGTGGCAGTTCTATCTGCCGGAAGAAATGCTATCCCGGCAGTTTCTCTGCCCTCTAAAGGGCTTTCTCCCGATAGATTACATGCCGTTGCATTGGTGTTGTGGTGTAGTGGTAAAGGTAGCATCAGAGGCTCCGTCCGCGTCGACCGGTATCTGCTTCGTCTTGGCTTGACCTTGAGTGGATAACTGCTGCTTCTTGGTCGGCGCAGCCCCCTTGGTTCTGGACACGGCCTTGTCAGCGGGGCAAGCTGCCACCATGGCCCTGAAGGCTAGCTTGAGGGCCGCCACGGCTTCCTTGGTGTCTCCGGGCACGGTGAGGACGCCCTTGCTTCCTGGCTTCTTCATGAGGTTGTAGGCAGGATGGGTTGCTGCCATGAACTGGGCCAGCGCCAGATACCCGAGGATGGCGTTGTACAGCAAGCTGATGTCGAAGTCGATTAGCTCGGTGCGGTAGTTATCGCGTGTGCTGAAGGTCACGGGGAGACGGATCTGCCCCAGGGGTTGGAGGAGTTGCCGCCGACCCCGAAGAAAGGTTTGCTGGGGTGGAGCCGCTTAAGTGGTACGTGAAGGAGGCCGAAAGCCTCCACGGAGAGCACGGTGAGGCCGGCGCCGCCATCGATGAGGGTCTTGGTAATGGCTACGCTGCAGATGGTCAGCTTGCAAAGCATCGAAAGCACGCCCGAACCGACGGTGGTGACTGGGTGATCCCTTGAGTCGAAGGCCAGGTCGGCCTTGGGCGCCACCCAACCCGGGGGAGCCCCCTGCCGCACTGAGGCGGCGCCGATATGACGAAAGAACGGCTTGACGTGACGGTCCGAGGGCGGCGCCTACGAGCCACAGAGGAGAGCCGCGACGACGGGGGGTTCTGGTCCCTCGAAACGCACGATGAAGAGGTCGCGCAGCTCCTCCCAGGAGGCCACAAAAGATTCCAGCAAATTGAGAAGCCAGGCGCACGACACGCCAGCGAGGGCCGTCGGGAGCCAGTTGGCCATGACTTTATCGTCGCCTCGGCCTCCAGGACAGACTCCTCGTATGCTAGCAGAAAGGCCGTCGGGTCCACCTAACCATCGTACCGGGGCGACATCTCCAGCTTAAACTTGTGCGGCCACCCCACCCGCCGCAAGGCGGGAGTGAAGGCCCGGAGCCCCCCGGCGCTGCGGAGGGTGCCTGTCGATCCAGTCGGAGAAGCGGCGGCATTCATGGGAGCCGGTCGGGGAGGCGAAGCTTCGGCGCACCCCTACCTAGCGCGCCAAATGTCAAATTTCGGGTTTCGGCAAAACCCTTAAGGTTCGAACACTGGGGTGCGCACAAAGATCTCTCCCCCTCTCTAGCTCGCACTTGACACGATCTCACGGCCTAGCTCGACGAAACCAAAGAACATGAGACACAAGATTTATACTGGTTCGGGCCACCGTTGTGGTGTAATACCCTACTCCAGTGTGGTGTGGTGGATTGCCTCTTGGGCTAAGGATGAACAGTTACAAGGAAAGAACATCCTCCTGAGGAGAGGTGTTCTTGTGCTTGGTGAACTTGTGTGGTTGGGGATGATCTGGATGAGATGATCCCCTCTCTATGGTGGTGGCTAGTCCTATATATAGAGGCCCTAGTCCTCTTCCCAAATATTGAGCTGGAAGGGATCCCACAACGGCCAAATTAGAAGGGAGACAACTAGTACAAGTTATCCTGACAAAAGTAGTCTTCGCCTGCCAAAGGCTCTAGCGGTGACGCCGTCTTGGGCTCCACGGTGACCTCCGTCCTGCGGTCCTGCTAGTCTTGGTCTTGTTGCACCGATGTGGAAACATTTGCCTAATGCCTGGGAACTCCTCGCCTGCGCTTGCCTCTTTAGCACCAAAGAGGAAATGAGGACACTTTGCGTGCTGGCGCCCGCCTGGATCAGGTCGTCATGGCTTGCATCACAGGAACCTCGCGAGGTGTCCCTTGCCTTGATCTCTCCGCCCCTCACGAGCCAGCCTAGTGAGGCTTGCCCCTGAGGAGGTCTTGCGTTGTCCGCCTCGCGAGGCTCGACCCCTCGCTAGGGTCGTGAGTGTTTGCGGCAAAGATGGGTCGTACAGGGCCGCTGGTGGAGCCACGTTGTGGACCGCAGGCAGGCAAGTCTGGGGACCCTCGTTCCCAGAACGCTGACAACCATGAACATAAATATCATGGAGGCTATGTTGGTTTCGAATCAACTACATGTGTCAACATGTGCCAAGTCAAACCACTCGAAACATTCAGAGGAGGATACCATATTATCATTTTAATGCATGTTGATATGTAAAATAAATCATTATCCACTCCTAGCTACTTAAGAATGGCATGAGCAACTATAATCTCTAATTGTCATCATAAACATGTTTAATCAAAATATGTTGAATTATGGATACTGAGTTAAACATATTTACAAAGACAAAACCAAGTTGAGTTCATACTCACTTTTCCTTGCCACGATCACTTCATCAAATATCGTCATTATTGCCTTTCACTTGCACAACTAAATGATATGAAAATAATAATAGTGCAAGAGTGTCGTGGACTAAGCTTGAAGATGCAACATTTTATTCAAAGGAGAAGACAAAATAATATGGGATCTTTGTGAGCTCAACAATAATGCATATGTTCATCCTGGTCTTCTCCTCAGTATGACTCAACCAAAGAAAAGAATTTCAGAGAAACACATTAAAGTATTTTTGGAGCTTTTGAAATTTTTTAAGAAAGCAAATCAAAGAAGGAAAAACAAAAATAAGAAAAACTATTTACACGGGAAAGCACCCAACAAGCAAAAGAAGAAATGGGGAATCTTTCTGGGTTTTCTTTTAATACTACAACTAATTTAGACTAGAAAGAAAAATCAAAAAGAAGCAAGAAATATTTTTCGATTTTTTCAAAGATTTTGAAACACACAGAAGAAAGCGAGAAAATAAAAATAACATGGATTATACAATGAAAAAGTATGAACACAGACAACTGGAATGAAACATGTGAACATGAATGTAATGTTGGTGGGGAATACATATTACCCCAAGCATAGGCTTTCGCCTAGCTTGGAAATCACCATCCGTAACCTGGGTAATAGTCTGAGTGATAGCTCATGGAGGCTCTCGGTACAGCCTCCTTAGCCAGGCGAGAAGCCTCTACTGCTGTGTTGTGCTCACGCGCCTCTCTTTCTCATAGATGTAGTATCTTCCTTTACTCTGGTAATCAAAGAGAGTAGGTGCAGTCAAAATAAGAGGTACAATAGGTTTTTTTATCGAACACCGGGTTATAATTGTAATTCGTGGCTGCATACTTAATGAACTTATGATGTTGCATTGCATCAAAATATAAATATCTATTGGGTAAAACGGGATCATTGGGCAAAGGTGCAAGCAGGAGGCATAAATTCCTCCATATAAATGACCGCTGTCAGCATTGTGTTGCAGCCTCCGTGCAACAATTGCTCCAAGATTATATCGTTTAGTGCCTGTTAAAGCAGTTTGTATGAGGCACAAGTTCGGGGCACAGAGTACATTGCAATCTTGTTTACCCATGATGCATTCGCCATTAAAAGGTGCGAAGTAACGGATGGATGGGAATTGTGTACTTTTTATTCTAGCTTGTGCAACTCCTCTATGCTCACCACAACCGAGGCTACTCAGGAACATCTCATAATCTAATTTTGGTGATTCGTCCAGCGAACCTCAGTAAGGAATTTTGCATGCATCACAGAATTCTTCTAAAGGGATACTAAAGGTTCTATCATAGAGGCAAAATGAGACTCTAGATTCACGAGAATGATAATTTTTTTGGTGAGCGAGTGGGTAAGATTGTAGTACTGAGTGCACTTATCTGAGATGAAGGGAGCGAGCTCAGTGTTATGAACATACTGATCAAATTCTTCTTTAATACCCGCACCTATCATGAACTCGTCACACGGTCAGAGGCATGTTTTGGTATCGGCATCCCGTATTGATCTTGCCCTTGGCTCAACATAGGCACGTCGTATCGAGCTCTCACTCGATGATGTCTCCGAGGACCTCCTCCTAGAAGAACTCCTCCTAAAGAGGTGCATTTTTTACGAACAAATTTCTGAAATTTTTGGGCCACAAAATGATGTCAACAAAACTTCACAAGATTGATAGCAACGACTCATATGGATGTCTAGAGGCTATATCAAGCATTCAAACTACTTGGAACTCAAAGAATTCAACATGCAAGCTCAGTTTCAGTAGCACCAAGAGTAGCTAACTACTCAAAATATAAACCACTAAAGCAAAGACTAATTGGAGCAATGGAGGAGTCACATACCAAGTAGCAATCCCCCAAATCAATTTCGGAAACGGAGCCCCGAGCAAAGAGATCGAAAATCTATGCTCTGGGAGCAAGAACACGAGAGAGAGAGAGCTAGATTGACTTTTTCTGGAGGTGAGTGGTGTCGGATTTCGGGTTCCGGCAAAACCCTTGAGGTTCGAACACTGGGGTGCGCACAAAGATCTCTCCACCTCTCTAGCTTGCACAGCCTATGATCTCACGCCCTAGCTCGACGAACCCAAAGAACATGAGACACAAGATTTATGCTGGTTCGGGCCACCATTGTGGTGTCATACCCTACTCCAGTGTGGTGTGGCGGATTGCCTCTTGGCTGAGGATGAACACTTACAGAGGAAGAACAGCCTCGCGAGGAGAGGTGTTCTTGAGCCCGATGAGCTTGTCTGGTGGCCTTGGTGGAATGGATCTAGTCCAAGATGAGATGTCTTCGAGATGAGATGTCCCCCTATGGTGGTGGCTAGTCCTATTTATAGAGGCCCTGGTCCTCTTCCCAAATATTGAGCGGGAAGGGAACCCACAACGGCAAAATTCGAAGGGAGACAACTAGTACAAGGTATCCTGACAAAAGTAGTCTTCGCCTGCCAAAGGCTCTGGTGGAGACGCCATCTTGGGCTCCATGGTGACCTCTATCTTGCCGTCCTGCTGGTCTTGGTGTTGTTGCACCGATATGGAAACCTTTGCCTGATGCCTCATGACTCCTCGTCTGCGCTTGCCCCTTTAGCACCAAAGAGGAAATGAGGACACTGCGCGCTGGCGCCTGCCTGGCACCAGTCGTCATGGCTTGCATCATAGAAACCTCGTGAGGTGCTCCTTGCCTTGATCTCTCCGCCCATCGCGAGCCAGCCTGGTGAGGCCGCCCCTGGAGATGTCTTGCGTCGTCCGCCTCGCAAGGCTTGAGCCCTCGCAAGGGTCTTGAATGTTTGCTGGTGAAGATGGGCCTTAGGCAGGCAAGTCTGGGGACCCCCGTTCCCAGAACGCCGATAGTAGCCCCCGGGCCCAAGGCGCACTCGGGCTTGGCTTCGAGGCGAAGCCAAAGGGCAAGGACGGAGCGCCGCGGGCCCCATCAGCCTGCGGCTATGGCTGGCGCATGGCAATTGATTGGACATGGGCGTCTCCGCTTCCCCACGCAGCCTCGGCAACTGCCCGACTGACAAAAGGCCGGTGCGGGGAACGGTTGCCTTCATTGCCTTCCCTCGCCTTGCTCCAGATCCCCTCTCTCGCTCCTCGCTTCCAAAATCTCCAGATCTTCTCCGATCTCCTTCTGAGCTTCCGACCAATGGCGCCCCAAAAGCCCAAGGTTGATTCGCCGCCTGCCTGGTACGAGCCGGCTCTGGAGGCGCCCAATGTCTCGGCGAAGAACCTCGCCGTCACGCGCTTGCTGATGGCAGGGGAGAACAACGAGAAGGGTGAGATCGAGCTCCGAGCTGGCTCCACCATGCCCGAGGCTTCGAAGAGCTCCTTCTACGCCTTCTTCATGAGCAGCATCGTCGCCGGCCTCGTTCCCCCTTCTCCGAGTTCTTCCATGCGGTCCTCCATCACTACGGGTTATAGGCTCTTCATCTCCATCCCAACTCTGTTCTTCTCTTGTCCATCTTTGCCTTTTACTGTGAGGTGTACGTTGGGGTGATGCCGTCCGTGGCACTGCTGCGCCACTTCTTCTACCTCTGGATTGACGACGGCCACACCACGGGGTGCGCCAGCTTCATCGCAGCCGGCAAGGTTAACGCGATTTCCAAGACCGGGAAGAAGGTCGATGGCTTCAGGAGCAAGTGGGTTATGATGGATGCCAAGTGTGTCTACCCACGGCTGGAGCTGCCGACAGGGATGCCCCGGCATGATGAGGGGTGGTCCTGCGCGAAGCTTACTGACGACCGAGCGAAGCTGGTGCTGGAGAAGATGAACGCCGACTTGAGGCCGGGCAACACGAAGGCGGCGAAGCTGACGGGGGCTATGCTCCTGAGGGAATTCTTGGCGCTGCGGGTGGCTCCTCTCCAGGCACGCACACGCCCCTTGTGGATGCTTCTGGATGGAGAAGACAAGCTCTCCTTGAGTTCGAAGGCCTTATGCGATGAGGAGCTGGTCGTGGCCCTCCGTCTCCTGGTCGGAGACGACCAAGAGTATCTGCCGAATCCCCACACTTCCTGGTTTCTCCGGAAGGACGGGGCGGAGGCCGTAGCCTCCATGCCCACCTTTGACGGGCGCGGCCTAGTGCCGCCAGCGCCTTCTGAAGTTCCTGTGGTGATGGTGACGGTGGATGTGTCTTCTGCTGATTCCCGCAGGGACGAAGAGGAGGACGAGGACGAGGAGCGCGACTCAGAGGCAGCCCCCGAGGAGATGGCGGAGACCTCCCCTTGCGCAAGGCCGACATCCTCTGCTTCCTGCCTGACGACGATGGCAAGGCCGACATCCCCCTGGAGAAGGGGGAGCCGCCCGTGGTTCCGACGAAGGGTAGGTCAGCGCTGCTTTCCCGGGACGACGTTCCTGCCTCACCGCCGCCTGGAGCTGCTTCCGGCTCAGCTGCTGCCCCTGCTTCTGCTCCTGGAGCTGGCGCGCCTGTGCCTCGGGCCGCGAAGCTCTCCGGCTTCAAGCTCCCGAAGCGGAGGGACTATGCCGCGGTGGATCAGTAAGTGTTCTCGCCCTGCCTTGTTGATGAGGACATCAATACCATTGTTACACCCACAACCCCTACTGTTAGATATACTGGACCAATTACTAGAGCTCGCGCACGCCAATTAAATTACCAGGTACTTTCGTTTCTTGGTAATGATTCTAATGCTCATGAGATTATGATGCTGCCTAAATTGGATACATTTGTTTTGCTTACAAATGAAGGGCCTAGCTTGGAGAAGGATGAACATTGGAGCAAGAACACACATGGAGTTGATGGCATGCGCAAGGGGATCAAGAACGGAGTTACAAGTGATGATTTCAGGACTTTAAAGCCGCCATAAGGAGTGCATGAAGCCTTGGACAAAATATACAAGATGCCACTTCATAATATTCGTCCATAGGCTATTCTAGGTGCCGCGTCACCTTATTAATGGGCCAGGCCCATGTAATTTCGAAATACTTAAGTATAGGCTATTTTTAGAGTCCGTATGTGTGGGGAAACAAGAGTTAGGGTTGGTTTCGGACCCCACCCTCAAGGGCCACGAAATTCCCCCCTCTTCCTCCATATATACAGCCCTTAGGGCGTCGTTTAGACTTTGGGTTTTGTTTAGATTAAAAGTTCGCCATAGCTGCAACTTCGCGTACTTCGTTTGTGTCCAACGACCAGACCAAGACGTCACAGAACCCCACCTTGATTAATAAAGCTTTCATCTTATATTCGCAATATCCAGATTGCAATCTCAGTTTCTTGCTTGTTCTTCATTTGCTCGCAGGAAACAGACCCTCGTGGTCAGGTTGATCATGCTCTGGCGTGGTCAATAACCCTCAGAAGTTGGTTTAGCGATTGCTAAGGCGCGACGTCTCGCACGTTCATAGTCGGATCATCAAGGTCGACTCCCACAGAAAACGATAGCCACCATCTCATCGAAACATCGGGACACCTTAGCCTCTATCAAGTGGTATCAGATTTCCAGGTTGCTCGGTGAGATTTTACAGTTTTCGTAGATTAGATCGAGTCTGTTCTTCATACCTACAGTCCACGAAAAAGCCACAAAAAATATTTAGGGTTAGTTCATCATATCCGAACCAATCTGAGCCTTTGCATAATCTTTTTAGGGTTTTTGCTTTGTTGAATTTGCGGTTGCATCGTCGTGTCAAGTTGCTGGTCTTAGAGTCTAGTCTTTTAGAGTTTCGAGTTCTGGTCATAAGTTGTCACGCCGCCGCCGCACCATCATCATCGCCCATCTACCACTTTTGCTTATCCGCCACCGCTCTGAATCCATATCCATATACCACCACCAATCCGTATCCGTATACCACCACCAATCTGTATCCATATACCACCACCGCTACCATATACCACCACCGCTGCCATATACCACAACCATATATCCACCACCAATCCGAGTTCTTCTCATATTAGGTTTGTTCTTGAGATCAATCTAACTTCCGATTCGTGTTTCCTTGCCTGCGTAGGTCTCGGAAAAAAAGTCTGGAGACCCCCGGGCAGTTTTTAGGCCAAAATTTTCACGGGCAATTTTTTCCCTATCCTATTTTTAGGCTTTTCTGAGTCTTTTGAGCCACGTGCCATCATAGTGATTTTTTGTCGCACTTTTTCGTCGTCGCTGCCTTGATTTCCGAAAAAAAGTGAAAAAAAAATTTCGTGCCCATCCTATCAGTTTGACGAGGGAAGAGTTTTGAGACACTCGCCATTATAGTGATTTTTCACAAAAAAAAGAGGAGCGCAAAAAAAAAGAGCGAAAAAAAGAGTTCTAGAGTGTGCTTTTCCCTTATTTACGTGCAGCGCCGTGATTTTGTTAGTGTTCTAGGCTCGCGTCTCTAGCACGGTCTAGCCTAGGACCAGCACAGTACCGTCGTTGAGCGTTTATTCAACTTTGCATCTCTGAATTGATTATTGCTGACCCTTTTTGCTACCATATTGTAAGCCTTCCCAGCTCCACATACATCTACGTCGTGCGTTTGACTCTCCCTGGCAATCACTCTATCCAAGCTTTTGAGAGTTTTGACTATAACGGTTGCCGATCACCGCCTGCTGCTGGGTAAGAACTGGTAAGAATTTGAGATTTGCTTGACGGATTTGTGACACCCGCCACCACCACCACTTGTTAGTAGTCTGTAGGATCATATTCTTGTGTGTTTCTATTGCTGCTAACCATGCCAGGATCACAATCCGACGAGACTGACTGGGAGAACTTGACAAACAAGGAGCTTCATGATACGTTTCAGCAAATGATGAGTGTACAGGTGCAAGATGTGATAAACAGATTTGAAGAGGCCATGGAGAAGATAGATGGCATGGAGAAGACGTTTGAAACAAAGCTCGATAACAAGTTTGCTGAATTGCTTTCGCGTTTTCCACCACCACCACCGGCTGCTCCTGCCGCACCTCTGCAACAACAGCAACAACACCGACTACCTCCACGTCGGGAAACAGCCCTCCGCCAAGCGAGCCGTGTCCCTCTTTAGTCGGGCCAAACTGCTGGTGCTGCTGTTGATACTTCTGTGGCTCCTACTGCTGATGTGGAGGAGGATGATTATGTGGGAGATTATGAGGATGAGGTTGATCAAAATCAGAACTACGTGCCACCACCAGCACAGCAACCACCAGGTCGTCCACATGCAAATAATGGCAATGGTAGGGCTCACCCTCAGGTACGAGATCATGACCATCTCCCTAAACTAAAATTGAATATTCCACCATTTGAGGGTAGATATGTTCCTGGTATATATCTTACTTGGGAGTTAGAAACTGAACAACGATTTACATGTTTACAATATCCCGAGGAGAGACGTGTTCCTGCTGCTGTTTGTGCATTCACTAGTTTTGCATGTGTTTGGTGGTCTGAGCATTGTAGATTATATCCTATTCCGGCTACTTGGGCTGCTTTGAAAACTGCTATGCGTACTCGTTGGGTTCCACCATATTATCAACGTGAATTACTTCAAAAATTGCAGCGCTTAAGACAGGGAAAAAATTCTGTAGAAGAATATTATCAGGAATTACAAACTGGCATGATTAGATGTGGTATTGTTGAGGAGAATGAACCTATGCTTGCACGTTTTATGGGTGGATTAAATAGAGAGATTCAGACGATTCTAGAGTATAAGGAGTATACTAATATCACTCGTTTATTCCATCTTGCTTGTAAAGCTGAACGTGAAGTGCAGGATCGACAGGCATTGGCGCGGACTAACTTTTCTGCAGGTCGACCTTCATCATGGACACCACGTGCATCATCTACTTCCACACGTTCTGCTACACCGGCGCCTCCGTCGGCTGCCACCTCCAACCGTGATACAATAAAGCAGGCACAATCACCACTATCTGCCAAGAGCACACCTTCTGGGCCTGCAAAGAGCTCTTCTTCATCCATGGCATCAATAGGGCAAACACATGATATTATTTGTCGACGTTGCAAGGGTGGAGGTCATTATGCGAGAGAATGCCCATCTAAGCGTGTGATGATTGTTACTGAGGATGGTGGGTATGAGTCCGCTAGTGACTATGATGAGGAGACTTTGGCTCTTATTACACGTGACGAACACGGTGGAGACGATTCTGATCATGAGACGCAATACATGGCTCCTGAAGATGCTGACATGTATGAATGTTTAGTTGCTCAACGTGTTTTGAGTGTGCAGGTTACACAAGCTGAGCAAAATCAAAGGCATAATTTGTTCCATACAAAGGGAGTTGTGAAGGAACGTTCTGTTCGCGTGATCATAGATGGAGGGAGCTGCAATAACTTGGCTAGCATGGAGATGGTGGAGAAGCTATCTCTCACCACAAGACCACATCCACATCCTTACTACATCCAATGGTTCAACAACAGCGGCAAGGTTAAGGTAACACGTACTGTTCGTGTGCATTTTAGTATCTCTACATATGCTGATTATGTTGATTGTGATGTGGTACCTATGCAAGCATGTTCCTTATTACTTGGTAGACCATGGCAATTTGATAAAAATTCTATGCACCATGGTAGAAACAATCAGTATACTCTTGTTCATAACGATAAAAATATTACTTTGCTTCCTATGACTCCTGATTCCATTTTGGAAGATGATATTAATAGAGCTAATAAAGCAAAACAGGAGACAAATAAGAGTGAAAATCAGATTGTGGCAAAAGAATTTGAGCACCAAATGAAGCCTAATAATAAACCTTCTACTGTTGTTTCTAAAATTAAATTGAAAAGTGCATGTTTACTTGCCACCAAATCTGATATTGATGAGCTAGATTTCAGCAAATCTGTTTGCTATGCTTTTGTGTGCAAAGAGGCATTATTTTCATTCGAGGACGTGCCTTCCTCTTTGCCCCCTACTGTCACTAACATTTTGTAGGAGTTCGCTGACGTCTTTCCACAAGACGTGCCACCGGGATTACCACCTATTCGAGGGATTGAGCATCAAATTGACTTAATTCCCGGTGCTTCGCTACCCAACCGTGCACCATACCGTACCAATCCAGAGGAGACGAAGGAGATTATGCGTCAAGTACAAGAACTGCTCGACAAAGGTTATATACGCGAATCCCTTAGTCCTTGTGCTGTTCCTATCATTTTAGTGCCGAAAAAGGATGGTACGTCGCGTATGTGCGTTGATTTTAGAGGCATAAATAATATTACTATTCGTTATCGTCATCCTATTCCTAGGCTAGATGATATGCTTGATGAATTGAGTGGCTCTACAATATTCTCCAAAGTTGATTTGCGTAGTGGATACCATCAAATTCGTATGAAATTGGGAGATGAATGGAAAACATCATTTAAAACTAAGTTTGGATTATATGAGTGGTTAGTCATGCCTTTTGGGTTAACTAATGCACCTAGTACTTTCATGAGGTTAATGAACGAAGTTTTACGTGCTTTCATTGGACGATTTGTGGTAGTTTACTTTGATGACATATTGATTTATAGCAAATCTTTGGAGGAACATTTGGAACATTTACGTGTTGTTTTTATTGCTCTACGTGATGCACGTTTGTTTGGAAACCTTGGAAAGTGCACCTTTTGCACCGACCGAGTATCTTTTCTTGGCTATGTTGTTACTCCACAGGGAATTGAAGTTGATAAAGCCAAGATTGAAGCTAATGAGAGTTGGCCGCAGCCCAAAACGGTCACACAAGTGAGGAGTTTCCTTGGCCTCGCTGGTTTCTATAGGCGTTTTGTGAGAGATTTCAGCACCATTGCTGCACCTCTCAACGAGCTTACAAAGAAGGATGTGCCTTTTGTTTGGGGTATCGCACAGGAAGAAGCCTTCACGGTATTGAAAGATAAGTTGACACATGCTCCTTTACTCCAACTTCCTAATTTCAATAAGACTTTTGAGCTTGAATATGATGCTAGTGGAATTGGATTAGGAGATGTGTTATTACAAGATGGAAAACCTGTTGCATACTTTTCTGAAAAATTGAGTGGGCCTAGTCTGAACTATTCTACTTATGATAAAGAATTATATGTTCTTGTTCGGACCTTAGAAACATGGCAACATTATTTATGGCCCAAGGAATTTGTTATACATTCTGATCATGAATCTTTGGAACACATTAAAAGTCAAGCAAAACTGAACCGTAGACATGCTAAATGGGTTGAATTCATTGAGACTTTCCCTTATGTCATTAAACACAAGAAGGGTAAATAAAATGTTATTGCTGATGCCTTGTCTCGTCATTATACTATGCTTTCACAACTTGACTTTAAAATATTTGGTTTGGAGACCATCAAAGATCAATATGTTCATGATGCTGAATTTAAAGATGTATTGCAGAATTGTAAGGAAGGGAGAACTTGGAACAAGTTCGTTCTTAACGATGGATTTGTGTTTCGTGCTAACAAGCAATGCATTCCAGCTAGCTCCGTTCGTCTTTTGTTGTTGCAGGAGGCGCATGGAGGAGGATTAATGGGACACTTTGGCGTCAAGAAGACGGAGGATATACTTGCTACACATTTCTTTTGGCCAAAGATGAGACGGGATGTTGAGCGTTTTGTTGCTCGCTGCACTACATGTCAAAGAGCTAAGTCACGACTCAATCCTCATGGTTTATATATGCCTTTGCCTGTACCTAGTGTTCCTTGGGAGGATATATCTATGGACTTTGTTTTAGGTTTACCTCGAACAAAGAAGGGGAGGGATAGCATATTTGTTGTCGTGGATAGGTTCTCGAAAATGGCACACTTTATACCATGTCATAAAAGCGATGATGCTGTTAATGTTGCTGATTTGTTCTTTCGTGAAATTATTCGCTTACATGGTGTGCCAAATACTATTGTTTCAGATCGTGATACTAAATTTCTTAGCCACTTTTGGAGATGTTTATGGGCTAAGTTGGGGACTAAGCTGCTTTTTAGTACTACTTGTCACCCCCAAACTGATGGACAAACTGAAGTAGTCAATAGAACATTGTCTACTATGCTTAGGGCTGTTTTGAAGAATAACAAGAAAATGTGGGAAGAATGCTTGCCTCATATTGAATTTGCTTATAATCGTTCATTGCATTCTACTACTAAGATGTGCCCTTTTGAAATTGTGTATGGTTTCCTGCCTCGTGCACCTATTGATTTGTTGCCTCTTCCATCTTCAGAGAAGGTTAATTTTGATGCTAAAGAATGTTCTGAATTGATTTTAAAAATGCATGAGTTAACTAAGGAAAACATTGAGCGTATGAATGCTAAATATAAACTTGCTGGAGATAAGGGTAGAAAACATGTTGTGTTTGCGCCTGGAGATCTTGTTTGGTTACATTTGCGTAAAGATAGATTTCCTAATCTGTGCAAATCAAAGCTAATGCCACGTGCTGATGGTCCTTTTAAGGTGTTAGAGAAAATAAATGATAATGCATATAAACTTGAGCTACCTGTAGATTTTGGGGTTAGTCCCGCTTTTAACATTGCAGATTTGAAGCCTTATTTGGGTGAAGAAGATGCGCTTCCGTCGAGGACGACTTAATTTCAAGAAGGGGAGGATGATGAGGACATCAATACCATTGTTACACCCACAACCCCTACTGTTAGATATACTGGACCAATTACTAGAGCTCGCGCATGCCAATTAAATTACCAGGTACTTTCGTTTCTTGGTAATGATTCTAATGTTCATGAGATTATGATGCTGCCTAAATTGGATACATTTGTTTTGCTTACAAATGAAGGGCCTAGCTTGGAGAAGGATGAACATTGGAGCAAGAACACACATGGAGTTGATGGCATGCGCGAGGGGATCAAGAACGGAGTTACAAGTGATGATTTCAGGACTTTAAAGCCGCCATAAGGAGTGCATGAAGCCTTGGACGAAATATACAAGATGCCACTTCATAATATTCGTCCATAGGCTATTCTAGGTGCTGCGTCACCTTATTAATGGGCCAGGCCCATGTAATTTCGAAATACTTAAGTATAGGCTATTTTTAGAGTCCGTATGTGTGGGGAAACAAGAGTTAGGGTTGGTTTCGGACCCCACCCTCAAGGGCCACGGAATTCCCCCCTCTTCCTCCATATATACAGCCCTTAGGGCGTCGTTTAGACTTTGGGTTTTGTTTAGATTAAAAGTTCGCCATAGCTGCAACTTCGCGTACTTCGTTTGTGTCCAACGACCAGACCAAGACGTCACAGAACCCCACCTTGATCAATAAAGCTTTCATCTTATATTCACAATATCCAGATTGCAATCTCAGTTTCTTGCTTGTTCTTCATTTGCTCGCAGGAAACAGACCCTCGTGGTCAGGTTGATCGTGCTCCGGCGTGGTCAATAACCCTCGGAAGTTGGTTTAGCGATTGCTAAGGCGCGACGTCTCGCACGTTCGTAGTCGGATCGTCAAGGTCGACTCCCATAGAAAACGATAGCCACCATCTCATCGAAACATCGGGACACCTTAGCCTCTATCACTTGTTCTTGCTTTTGGTGCTTGTCCTTGACTCTTCTTCTTTGTTGGGAAACTAGGCCGACGCGTGCGGCGAAGAGGAGAAGGGAGGGCGAGGTGGTGCTGCTTGAGCCCAGATCGCCTCCTGCGGCCGCACCCCTCTCCATGAGTAGAGGTGGAGATGGCGCTCGTGTTTCTCTAGCCCCATCATCTTCGCGAGGCTGGGTGGAGCATCCTCGGGAGGAGTCAGCCCCCGAGGCCCCGCTGGCTCCACGGTGACCTCTATCTTGCGGTCCTGCTGGTCTTGGTCTTGTTGCACCAATGTGGAAACCTTTGCCTAATGCCTCGGAACTCCTCGCCTGCGCTTGCCTCTTTAGCACCAAAGAGGAAACGAGGACACTGCGTGCGCTGGCGCCCGCCTGGCTCCAGTCGTCATGGCTTGCATCACAGGAACCTCGCGAGGTGTCCCTTGCCTTGATCTCTCCGCCCCTCACGAGCCAGCCTGGTGAGGCTTGCCCCTGAGGAGGTCTTGCGTCATCCGCCTCGCGAGGCTCGACCCCTCACGAGGGTCGTGAGTGTTTGCGGTGAAGATGGGCCGTACAGGGCCGTTGATGGAGCCATGCTCTGGGCCGCAGGACGGCAAGTCTAGGGACCCCCATTCCCAGAACGCCGACAACAATGAACATAAATATCATGGAGGCTATGTTGGTTTCGAATCAACTACATGTGTGAACATGTGCCAAGTCAAGCCACTCGAAAAATTCATAGGAGGATACCATATTATCATTTTAATGCATGTTGATATCTAAAATAAATCATTATCCACTCCTAGCTACTTAAGAATGGCATGAGCAACTATAATCTCTAATTGTCATCATAACCATGTTTAATCAAAATACGTTGAATCATGGATAGTGAGTTAAACATATTTACAAGACAAAACCAAGTTGAGTTCATACTCGCTTTTCCTTGCCATGGTCACTTCATCAAATATCATCATTATTGCCTTTCATTTGCACAACTGAATGATATGAAAATAATAATAGTGCAAGAGTGTCGTGGACTAAGCTTGAAGATGCAACATTTTATTCAAAGGAGAAGACAAAATAATATGGGCTCTTTGTGAGCTCAACAATAATGCATATGTTCATCGTGGTCTTCTCCTCAGTATGAGTCAACCAAAGAAAAGAATTTCAGAGAAACACATTAAAGTATTTTTGGAGTTTTTGATTTTTTAAGAAAGCAAATCAAAGAAGGAAAAACAAAAACGAGAAAAACTATTTACACGGGAAAGCTCCCAACAAGGAAAATAAGAAATGGGGAATCTTTCTGGGTTTTCTTTTAATACTACAACTAATTTAGACTAGAAAGAAAAATCAAAAAGAAGCAAGAATATTTTTCAATTTTTCAAAGATTTTGAAACACACAGAAGAAAGCGAGAAAATAAAAATAACATGGATTATACAATGAAAAAGTATGAACACAGACAACTGGAATGAAACATGTGAACATGAATGTAATGTTGGTGGGAAATACATATTCCCCCAAGCATAGGCTTTCGCCTAGCTTGGTAATCACCATCCGTAACCTGGGTAATAGTCTGAGTGATAGCTCATGGAGGCTCTCGGTGCGGCCTCCTTAGCCAGGCGAGAAGCCTTTACTGCTGTGTTGTGCTCACGCGCCTCTCTCTCTCTCATAGATGTAGTATCTTCCTTTACTCTGGTAATCAAAGAGAGTAGGTGCAGTCAAAATAAGAGGTACAATAGGTTTTTTATCGAACACCAAGTTATAATTGTAATTCGTGGCTGCATACTTAATGAACTTATGATGTTGCATTGCATCAAAATATAAATATCTATTAGGTAAAACGGGATCATTAGGCAAAGGTAAAAGCGGGAGGCATAAATTCCTCCATATAAATGACCGCTATCAGCATTGTGTTGCAGCCTCCATGCAACAATTGCTCCAAGATTATATCGTTTAGTGCCTGTTAAAGCAGTGTGTATGAGGCACAAGTTCGGGGCGCAGAGTGCATTGCAATCTTGTTTACCCACGATGCATTCGCCATTAAAAGGTGCAAAGTAATGGATGGATGGGAATTGTGTACTTTTTATTCTAGCTTGTGCAACTCCTCTATGCTCACCACAACAGAGGCTACTCAGGAACATCTCATATTCTAATTTTGGTGATTCGTCTTGCGAACCTCAGTAAGGAATTTTGCATGCATCACAGAATTCTTCTAAAGGGATACTAAAGGTTCTATCATAGAGGCAAAATGAGACTCTAGATTCACGAGAATGATAATTATTTTTTTTGGTGAACGAGTGGGTAAGATTGTAGTACTGAGTGCACTTATGTGAGATGAAGGGAGCAAGCTCAGTGTTATGAACATACTGATCAAATTCTTCTTTAATACCCGCACCTATCATGAACTCGTCACACGGTCAGAGGCATGATTTGGTATTGGCATCCCATATTGATCTTGCCCTTGGCTCAACATAGGAACGTCGTATCGAGCTCTCACTCGACCATGCCTCCGAGGACCTCCTCCTCGAAGAACTCCTCCTAAAGAGGTGCATTTTTATGAACAAATTTCTGAAATTTTTGGGCCACAAAATGATGTCAACAAAACTTCACAAGATTGATGGCAACTACTCATATGGATGTCTAGAGGCTATATCAAGCATTCAAACTACTTGGAACTCAAAGAATTCAACATGCAAGCTCATTTTCAGTAGCACCAAGAGTAGCTAACTACTCAAAATATAAACCACTAAAGCAAGGACTAATTGGAGCAATGAAGGAGTCACATACCAAGTAGCAATCCCCCAAATCAGTTTCGGAAACGGAGCTCCGAGCAAAGAGATCGAAAATCTATGCTCTAGGAGCAAGAACATGAGAGAGAGAGAGAGCTAGAGTGGTTTTTTCTGGAGGTGAGTGGTGTCGGATTTTGAGTTCCGGCAAAACCCTTGAGGTTCGAACACTAGGGTGCGCACAAAGATCTCTCCCCCTCTCTAGCTCGCACACTCTATGATCTCACGGCCTAGCTCGACGAACCCAAAGAACATGAGACACAAGATTTATACTGGTTCGGGCCACCATTGTGGTGTCATACCCTACTCCAGTGTGGTGTGGTGGATTGCCTCTTGGGCTGAGGATGAACAGTTACAAAGGAAGAACAGCCTCGCGAGGAGAGGTGTTCTTGAGCTCGGTGAGCTTGTCTAGTGGCCTTTGTTGAATGGATCAAGTCCAAGATGAGATGCCTTCGAGATGAGATGCGTCCAAGATGAGATGTCCCCCTATGGTGGTGGCTAGTCCTATTTATAGAGGCCCTGGTCCTCTTCCCAAATATTGAGCGGGAAGGGAACCCACAACGGCCAAATTCGAAGGGAGACAACTAGTACAAGGTATCCTGACAAAAGTAGTCTTTACCTGCCAAAGGCTCTTGTGGAGACGCCGTCTTGGGCTCCATGGTGACCTCTGTCCTGCCGTCCTGCTGGTCTTGGTCTTGTTGCACCGATATGGAAACCTTTGCATGATGCCTCGGGACTCCTCGTCTGCGCTTGCCCCTTTAGCACCAAAGAGGAAATGAGGACACTATGCGCTGGCGCCTGCCTGGCACCAGTCGTCATGGCTTGCATCACAAAAACCTCGTGAGGTGCTCCTTGCCTTGATCTCTCCGCCCATCGCGAGCCAGCTTGGTGAGGCCGCCCCTGGAGATATCTTGCATCGTCCGCCTCGCAAGGCTTGACCCCTCGCAAGGGTCTTGAATGTTTGCTGGTTAAGATGGGCCTTAGGCAGGCAAGTTCCCAGAACACCGACAGTAGCCCCCGGGCCCAAGGCGCGCTCGGGCTTGGCTTTGAGGTGAAGCCAAAGGGCAAGGACGGAGCGCCGCGGGCCCCATCAGCCTGCGGCTACGGCTGGTGCATGGCGATTGATTGGACATGGGCGTCTCCGCTTCCCCATGCAGCCTCGGCAACTGCCCGACTGACAAAAGGCCAGTGCGGGGAACGGTTGCCTTCATTGCCTTCCTTTGCCTTGATCCAGATCCCCTATCTTGCTCCTCGCTTCCAAAATCTCCAGATCTGCTCTGATCTCCTTCTGAGCTTCCGACCAATGGCGCCCCAACAACCCAAGGTTGATTCGCCGCCTGCCTGGTACGAGCCGGCTCCGGAGGCGTCCAATGTCTCGGCGAAGAACCTCGCCGTCACGCGCTTGCTGATGGTAGGGGAGAACAACGAAAAGGGTGAGACTGAGCTCCGAGCTGGATCCACCATGCCCGAGGCTTCGAAGAGCTCCTTCTACCCCTTCTTCATGAGCAGCATCGTCGCCGGCCTCGTTCCCCCCTTCTCCGACTTCTTCTATGCGGTCCTCCATCACTACGGGTTATAGGCTCTTCATCTCCATCCCAACTCCGTTCTTCTCTTGTCCATCTTTGCCTTTTATTGTGAGGCGTACGTTGGGGTGATGCCGTCCGTGGCACTGCTGCGCCACTTCTTCTACCTCCGGATTGACGACGGCCACACTACGGGATGCACCAACTTCATCGCAGCCGGCAAGGTTAATGCGATTTCCAAGACCGGGAAGAAGGCCGATGGCTTCAGGAGCAAGTGGGTTATGATGGATGCCAAGTGTGTCCACCCACGGCTGAAGCTGCCGACGGGGATGCCCCGGCCTGATGAGGGGTGGTCCTGCGCGAAGTTACTGACGATCGGGCGAAGCTGGTGCTGGAGAAGATGAATGCCGACCTGAGGCCCGGCAATGCGAGGGCGGCAAAGCTGACGGGGACTATGCTCCTGAGGGAATTCTTGGCGCTGCGGGTGGCTCCTCTCCAGGCACGCATGCGCCCCTTGTGGATGCTTGTGGATGGAGAAGACAAGCTGTGCTTGAGTCCGGAGGCCTTGTCCGACGAGGAGCTGGTCGTGGCCCTTTGTCTCCTGGTCGGAGACGACCAAGAGTATCTGCCGAATCCCCACACTTCTTTGTTTCTCTGGAAGGACGGGGCGGAGGCTGTAGCCTCCATGCCCACCTTTGACGGGCGCGGCCTAGTGCCGCCAGCGCCTTCTGAAGTTCCTGTGGTGACGGCGACGGTGGACGTGTCTTCTGCTGATTCCCGCAGGGACGAAGAGGAGGAGGACGAGGAGCGCGACTCAGAGGCAGCCCCCGAGGAGACGGGGGAGACCTCCCCTTGCGCAAGGCCGACATCCTCCGCCTCCTGCCTAACGATGATGGCAAGGCCGACATCCTCCCGGAGAAGGGGGAGCCGCCCGTAGTTCTGAAGAAGGGCAGGTCGGTGCTGCTTTCCCGGGACGACGTTCCCGCCTCACCGCCGCCTGGAGCTGCTTCCGGCCCAGCTGCTGCCCCTGCTTCTGCTCCTGGAGCTGGCGCACCCGCGCCTCGGGCCGCGAAGCTCTCCGGCTTCAAGCTCCCGAAGCGGAGGGACTATGCCGCGGTGGACCAGTAAGTGTTCTCGCCCTGCCTTGTTCTTGCTTCTGGTGCTTGTCCTTGACTCTTCTTCTTTGTTGGGCAACTAGGCCGACGTCTGCGGCGAAGAGGAGAAGGGAGGGCGAGGTGGTGCTGCTTGAGCCCATATTGCCTCATGCGGCCGCACCCCTCTCCATGAGTAGAGGTGGAGATGGCGCTCGTGCTTCTCCAGCCCGATCATCTTCACGAGGATGGGTGGAGCATCCTCGGGAGGAGTCAGCCCCCGAGGCCCCGCTGGCTCCGGAGGTGCCAATGTGCGGCTCGGGTGTTGGGGTCCCCGAGGCTCAGGAGCCTCTGGCCTCCCAGGCCATGGTGATGACGTCGCCTCTTCCCCCTTCTGATGCGCTGCTGATCCCAGGTTCCTCCGCCTTGATGTCTACTACACAACATTCTTCTTGTAGACTTTGTTGGGCCTCCAAGTGCAGTGTAGGATAGTAGCAAATTTCCCTCAAGTGGATGACCTAAGGTTTATCAATCCGTAGGAGGCGTAGGATGAAGATGGTCTCTCTCAAGCAACCCTGCAACCAAATAACAAAGAGTCTCTTGTGTCCCCAACACACCCAATACAATGGTAAATTGTATAGGTGCACTAGTTCGGCGAAGAGATGGTGATACAAGTGCAATATGGTTGGTAGATATAGGTTTTTGTAATCTGAAAATATAAAAACAGCAAGGTAACTAATGATAAAAGTGAGCGTAAACGGTATTGCAATGCGTTGAAACAAGGCCTAGGGTTCATACTTTCACTAGTGCAAGTCCTCTCAACAATAATAACATAATTTGATCATATAACTATCCCTCAACATGCAACAAAGAGTCACTCCAAAGTCACTAATACCGGAGAACAAACGAAGAGATTATGGTAGGGTACGAAACCACCTCAAAGTTATTCTTTCCAATCAATCCGTTGGGCTATTCCTATAAGTGTCACAAACAGCCCTAGAGTTCGTACTAGAATAACACCTTAAGACACAGATCAACCAAAACCCTAATGTCCCCTAGATACTTCAATGTCACCTCAAGTATCCGTGGGTATGATTATACGATATGCATCACACAATCTCAGATTCATCTATTCAACCAACACATAGAACCTCAAAGAGTGCCCCAAAGTTTCTACCGGAGAGTCAAGACGAAAACGTGTGCCAACCTCTATGCATTGGTACATGGGTGGAACCCACAAGTTGATCACCAAAACATACATCAAGTGGATCAATAGAATACCCCATTGTCACCATGGGTATCCCACGCAAGACATACATCAAGTGTTCTCAAATCCTTAAAGACTCAATCCGATAAGATAACTTCAAAGGGAAAACTCAATCCATTACAAGAGAGTAGAGGGGGAGAAACATTATAAGATCCAACTATAATAGCAAAGCTCGCGATACATCAAGATCATATCATCTCAAGAATACAAGCGAGAGAGAGATCAAACACATAGCTACTGGTACATACCCTCAGCCCCGAGGGAGACCTACTCCCTCCTTGTCATGGAGAGCATCGGGATGATGAAGATGGCCACCGAAGAGGGATTCCCCCTCCGGCAGGGTGCCGGAACGGGTCTAGATTGGCTTTCGATGGCTACGGAGGCTTTTGACAGCGAAACTCCCGATATATTCTCGTCGTCGATAGTTTTAGGGTATATGGATATATATAGGCGGAAGAAATACATCAGGGGAGCCACGAGGGGCCCACGAGGGTGGAGGGCGCGCCCAGGGGGGTGGGCGCGCCCCCCTGCCTCGTGCTCTCCTCGTTGATCCCCTGACGTGCACTCCAAGTCTCCTGTATTGCTTTCTTTCCAAAAATAACTTTTCTGAAGGTTTCATTCTGTTTGGACTCCGTTTGATATTCCTTTTCTGTGAAACACTGAAACAAGGGAAAAACAGAAACTGGCACTGGGCTCTGGGTTAATAGGTTAGTCCCAAAAATCTTATAAAATAGCATATAAATGCATATAAAGCATCCAAGGTTGATAATATAATAGCATGGAACAATAAAAAATTATAGATATGTTGGAGACGTATCTCAGCATCCCCAAGCTTAATTCCTGCTCGTCCTCAAGTAGGTAAATGATAAAAACAGAATTTTTGATGTGGAATGCTACCTAACATATTCATCATCTATTTCTCTTTATTGTAGCAAGAATATTCAGATCCATAAGATTCAAGACAAAAGTTTAATATTGACATAAAAATAATAATACTTTAAGCATACTAACTAAGAAATCATGTCTTCTCAAAATAACATGGCCAAAGAAAGTTCATCCCTATAAAATAATATAGTTTGGTCATGCTCCATTTTCGTCACACAAGAATGCTCTCATCATGCACAACCCTGATGACAAGCCAAGAAATTGTTTCATACTTTAGTAATCTCAAACTTTTTTCAACTTTCATGCAATACATGAGCGTTAGCCATGGATATAGCACTATGGGTGGAATAGAATATAATGATGGGGGTTATGTGGAGAAGACAAAAAGGAGAAAGTCTCACATCAACGCGGCTAATCAATGGGCTAGGGAGATTCCCATGAAGTGATGTCAATGCAAGGAGTAGGGATTGACATGCAACGGATGCACTAGAGCTATAAATGTATGAAAGCTCAACAAAAGAAACTAAGTGGGTGTGCATCCAACTTGCTTGGTCACGAAGACCTAGGGCACTTGAGGAGGCCCATTGTTGGAATATACAAGCCAAGTTCTATAATGAAAAATTCCCACTAGTATATGAAAGTGACAAAACAATAGACTCTTTATCATAAAGATCATGGTGCTACTTTGAAGCACAAGTGTAGAAAAAGGATAGTAGCATTGTCCCTTTTATTTTTTTATTTTTTTATTTGGCCTTTCACCTTTTTTTATTTGGACTTTCTTTTTTTGCCTTTTTTTGGGACAATGCTCTATGAATGATGATCATCACACTTCTATTTATTTACAACTCAATGATTACAACTCCATACTAGAACAAAGTACGACTCTATATGAATGCCTATGGCGGTATACCGGGATAGCAATGAATCAAGAGTGACATGTATGAAAAAATATGAACGGTGGCTTTGCCACAAATACGATGTCGACTACATGATCATGCAAAGCAATATGACAATGATGATGCGTGTCGTAATAAACGGAACGGTGGAAAGTTGCATGGCAATATATCTCGGAATGGCTATGGAAATGCCATAATAGGTAGGTATGGTGGCTGTTTTGAGGAAGATATAAGGAGGTTTATGTATGATAGAGCGTATCATATCACGGGGTTTGGATGCACCGGCGAAGTTTGCACCAACTCTCAAGGTGAGAAAGGGCAATGCACGGTACCGAAGAGGCTAGCAATGATGGAAGGGTGAGAGTGCGTATAATCCATGGACTCAATATTAGTCATAAAGAACTCACATACTTATTGCAAAAATCTACAAGTCATCAAAAACCAAGCATTACGCGCATGCTCCTAGGGGGATAGATTGGTAGGAAAAGACCATTGCTCATCCCTGACCGCCACTCATAAGGAAGACGATCAAATAACACCTCATGTTTTAAATTTGTTACATAACGTTTACCATACGTGCATGCTACGGGACTTGCAAACTTCAACACAAGTATTTCTCAAATTCACAACTACCCAACTAGCACAACTTTGATATCACTATATCCATATCTCAAAACAATCATCAAGTATCAAACTTCTCTTAGTATTCAATGCACTTATATGAAAGTTTTTATTATATCCCTCTTGGATGCCCATCATATTAGCACTAGTTTCATAACCAAAGCAAATTATCATGCTGTTCTAAAAGACTCTCAAAATAATATAAGTGAGCCACGAGAGTTCATCTATTTCTATAAAATAAAACCACCACCGTGCTCTAGAAAGATATAAGTGAAGCCCTAGAGCAAATGACAAACTACTCCAAAAGATATAAGTGAAGATCAATGAGTAGTCGAATAATTATGAAACTATGTGAAGACTCTCTAACATTTAAGAATTTTGGATCTTGGTATTTTATTCAAACATCAAGCAAAACTAAATAAAATAAAATGACGCTCCAAGCAAAACACATATCATGTGGTAAATAAAAATATAGCTCCAAGTAAAGTTACCTATGAACTAAGACGAAAGAGGGGATGCCTTCCGGGGCATCCCCAAGCTTAGGCTCTTGGTTGTCCTTTAATATTACCTTGGGGTGCCTTGGGCATCCCCAAGCTTAGTCTCTTGCCACTCCTTATTCCATAGTCCGTCGAATCTTTACCCAAAACTTGAAAACTTCACAACACAAAACTTAACAGAAAACTCGTAAGCTCCGTTAGTATAAGAAAATAAATCACCACTTAGGTACTGTTGTGAACTCATTATAAATTCATATTGGTTTAATATCTACTGTATTCCAACTCCTCTATGGTTCATACCCTCCGATACTACTCATAGATTCACCAAAATAATCAAACAACACATAGAAAACAGAATCTGTCAAAAACAGAACAGTCTACAGTAATCTGGATCAAACATATACTTATGAAACCCCAAAAATTATAAAATAAATTTCTGGATGTGAGGAATTTATCTATTAATCATCTTCAAAAATAATTAACTAAATATCACTCTCCAATAAAAAATGGCAGCAAATCTCGTGAGCGCTAAAGTTTTTTTTTACAGCATGATCGCAAAGACTTTCCCCAAGTCTTCCCAAATGTTCTACTTGGCACAAACACTAATTAAAACATAAAACTACATCTAAACAGAGGCTAGATGAATTATTTATTACTAAACAGGAACAAAATGCAAGGAACAAAAGTAAAATTGGGTTACCTCCCAACAAGCGCTAACGTTTAACACCCCTAGCTAGGCATGATGATTTCAATGATGCTCACATAAAGGATAAGAATTGAAACATAAAGAGAGCATCATGAAGAATATGACTAGCATTTAAGTCTAACCCACTTCCTATGCATAGGAATTTTGTGAGCAAAAAATTTATGGGGACGATAATCAACTAGCATAGGAAGGCAAAACAAGCATAACTTTGAAACTTTAAGCACATAGGGAGGAAATTTGATATTATTGCAATTCCTACAAGTATATATTCCTCCCTCATAATAATTCTCAGTAGCATCATGAATGAATTCAACAATATAACCAACACCTAAAGCATTCTTTTCATGATCTACAAGCATACATTTTATTACTCTCCACACAAGCAAAATTCTTCTCATGAATAATAGTGGGAGCAAACCCAACAAAATAATTATCATGTGAGGCATAATCCAATTGAAAACTAAAATCATGATGACAAGTTTCATGGATATCATTGTTCTTTATAGCATACATGTCATCACAATAATCATCATAGATAGCAACTTTGTTCTCATAATCAATTGGACCTCTTCCGAAATAGTGGATTCATCACTAAATAAAGTCATGACCTCTCCGAAACAACTTTCATCAATATAATCATCATAAATAGGAGGCATGCTTTCATCATAATAAATTTGCTCATCAAAACTTGGGGGACAAAAAATATCATCTTCATCAAACATAGCTTCCCCAAGCTTGTGGCTTTGCATATCATTAGCATCATGGATATTCAAGGAATTCATACTAACAACATTGCAATCATGCTCATCATTCAAAATTTAGTGCCAAACATTCTAATGCATTCTTCTTCTAGCACTTGAGCACAATTATCGGAATCCTTATACTGACGATAGATATTAAAAATATGAAGCATATGAGGTACCCATAATTCCATATTTTTTTATAATCTTCTTTTATAAAATAAACTAGTGATAAAACAAGAAACAAAAATATTCGATTGCAAGATCTAAAGATATACCTTCAAGCGCTAACCTCCCCGGCAAAGGCGCCAGAAAAGAGCTTGATGTCTACTACACAACCTTTTTCTTGTATAGTTGTTGGGCCTCCAAGTGCAGAGGTTTATAGGACAGTAGCAAATTTCCCTCAAGTGGATGACCTAAGGTTTATCAATCCGTAGGAGGCTTAGGATGAAGATGGTCTCTCTCAAGCAACCCTGCACCCAAATAACAAAGAGTCTCTTGTGTCCCTAACACACCCAATACAATAGTAAATTGTATAGGTGCACTAGTTCGGCGAAGAGATGGTGATACAAGTGCAATATGGATAGTAGATGTAGGTTTTTGTAATCTGAAAATATAAAAAAAGCCAGGTAACTAATGATAAAAGTGAGCGTAAATGGTATTGCAATGCGTTGAAATAAGGCCTAGGGTTCATACTTTCACTAGTGCAAGTCCTCTCAACAATAATAACATAATTTGATCATATAACTATCCCTCAACATGCAACAAAGAGTCACTCCAAAGTCACTAATAGCGGAGAACAAACGAAGAGATTATGGTAGGGTACGAAACCACCTCAAAGTTATTCTTTCCAATCAATCCGTTGGGCTATTCCTATAAGTGTCACAAATAGCCCTAGAGTTCGTACTAGAATAACACCTTAAGACACAAATCAACCAAAACCCTAATGTCACCTAGATACTCCAATGTCACCTCAAGTATCCATGGGTATGATTATACGATATGAATCACACAATCTCAGATTCATCTATTCAACCAACACATAGAACCTCAAAGAGTGCCCTAAAGTTTCTACCGGAGAGTCAAGACGAAAATGTGTGCCAACCCCTATGCATAGGTTCATGGGTGGAACCCGCAAGTTGATCACCAAAACATACATCAAGTGGATCAATAGAATACCCCATTGTCACCATGGGTATCCCACGCAAGACATACATCAAGTGTTCTCAAATCCTTAAAGACTCAATCCGATAAGATAACTTCAAAGGGAAAACTCAATCCATTACAAGAGAGTAGAGGGGGAGAAACATTATAAGATCCAACTATAATAGCAAAGCTCGCGATACATCAAGATCGTATCACCTCAAGAACATGAGAGAGAGAGAGAGAGAGAGAGATCAAACACATAGCTACTCGTACATACCGTCAGCCCCGAGGGAGACCTACTCCCTCCTTGTCATGGAGAGCATCGGGATGATGAAGATGGCCACCGGAGAGGGATTCCCCCTCCGGCAGGGTGCCGGAACGGGTCTAGATTGGCTTTCGATGGCTACGGAGGCTTTTGACAGTGAAACTCCCGATATATTCTCGTCGTCGATAGTTTTAGGGTATATGGATATATATAGGCGGAAGAAATACATCAGTGGAGCCACGAGGGGCCCATGAGGGTGGAGGGTGCGCCCAGGGGGTGGGTGTGCCCCCTTGCCTCGTGCTCTCCTGGTTGATCCCCTGACATGCACTCCAAGTCTCCTATATTGCTTTCTTTCCAAAAATAACTTTTCCGAAGGTTTCATTCCATTTGGACTCCGTTTGATATTCCTTCTCTGTGAAACACTGAAACAAGGGAAAAACAAAAACTGGCACTGGGTTCTGGGTTAATAGGTTAGTCCCAAAAATCATATAAAATAGCATATAAATGCATATAAAACATCCAAGGTTGATAATATTATAGCATGAAACAATCAAAAATTATAGATACGTTGGAGACGTATCACGCCTCTCCTGACGTCCTGGAGCAGGCTCTTTCTATGATGGCCCTGCTGCAAGAAGACCTTCAGGGCTCCGACCGTTGCCTGGTGGCCGGACGCCTGGAACTGGTTTCCGGCTGGCTGCATTCCGACGCATCCGTCCGCGTGGCACTGAGCCAAGTTGCTGCTGACTTCGGGAAGGACAGGGAGGCCGTTGTCCAAGCTGTGGCCGCTCGTGAGGTGGGGCTGAAGGATGCCGAAGCCACCCAGGATCGCTGGCGGACGAGCTGGAGACCGTGCAGAGGGGGCACGTGAAGGAAGCCCGAGACCGCAAGGCGGAGGGGGAGAAGATGAAAGCCCAAGAGGACGCCGTCAAGGATCGCGACGCCGAACTGGAGCACTTGGCGAAGGCGCAGGCCACGGAGCGCGACCGGCTGGAAGAGCTGGAGCAGAAGCTGAAGGCGGAGAAGGTCGAGCTTGACGCCAAGGCGAAGGTCCTGACTGAGGACCGCACGGCCTTCAAGCTCCTTGAAGAGAAGGCTCGAACGGCGATGAAGTCGCTCTATGAGAAGGGCTTGGAGGAGCCGCTGGTTGCTGATGACGAGGGCCCCAACTAGCTGGTTCCTTTTCTGGTTGATGCGCTTGAGGACGTCATGAGTGGCATCGGTCCCATGGCGGAGGGAGAACCCCACGTTCTCTCCTCAGCTGCAGTGACGCGCGTCTTTAGCCACCTCCACCTTCGCGATCCCGCCGCCCGCCTTGACGAGCTGCTGGAGCATGTGAAAGACGAGCATTACGAGGCCGCTACTACAGCTGTGAAGGGTCAGTGGAGGCCCTGCTGAAGAGGTTCCACGCCTTCGCTCCCGCACCGCCGATCGGCAGTGCTACCGATCCCGCAACTTCGGCTGGTGGTGTAGGTGAAGGCGACGCCGTTGGAGGAGAGGCATCCCTTGCAGGCGACGGCGGTGTCCAGGGATGACGAGGCAACCCGCTTGTTGGGGATATCACTACTGGGCGTAAACCAGCCTATCTGGGCCGGGTTAACTTCGTCAGTAGTTAACTATGTTAAAACCCAAGAAGGCAGATGAGGGCTCAAGGCCCATAGTCGGTTCAAGGCCTGTAGTCGTAAACCGGCGTTGGTATGTAACTTGTATTGTAAGTTAGGAATAAGTAGAGACCAAACCGGACACATCTATGAGCCGGTATTGGGACTCTGTGAATCGACGGGCGTCACCCGTGTATATAAGGGGACGACCCGACAGCGGTTCAAGGACAACAGACAACAACTCGAGACTTAGGCGAAGCTTGTTTGCTCCCTAGTCATCAAAACCCCATCAATTCCATCACAACTAGACGTAGGCTTTTACCTTCATTGAAGGGGCCGAACTAGTATAAACTCTCTTGCGTCCCTGTGTCCGCTTTAACCCCTTCAAGCTAACCCGTTGCGATGGCTCCACGACTAAGTCCTTCCTCTAGGACATCTGCCGTGACAAAACCACGACAGTTGGCGCCCACCGTGGGGCTATCGCACGATGGTTTCAAGTTCTTGGAGGGCCGCTTTGAAGGACTCGAGGGCTACGCTGTGGGCCGGATGATAAGAGTCGTCGCGGCAAGCTCTACATCGACGATGCAGGCTGGGGCCCCGAGGCCGGCTCAGTTGAGTACGGGTACCGGGTCCCCTTTGGTGGCATACACGTCTTCATCGGCAAGATCGGTGAACCGGGCCCTGAGCTGGACATCTGCACCAACCCCATCGAAACGGCTCAGTGTGCGCGATCCGCCCGGGTTAAACCGGCCGTGAAGCGTGCCTTGGTGGGAGTCATCCATGGAGGAAGCTATGAGGATGGATCGGAATCTCGCGGCGAGACCGTCGTTTATTCCGGCGACGAGTCATCAACCGGAGAAACCGAATCTCTATATCAGCTACAAGATGGCCGAATTGGGGGCTATTCCGATGGCGACAGTATTCCGGACCCCTCTGATCTACCCAACCGAGTTGGAATATTCATGGCCGGCACACAAGCAGCGCTTCATTCTTCGACAGCTGCGCCAGTAACCTCCGGTTCAGTAGCGGCGACGGCTGCCGGGGCAGGAGGCTCTGTACGCCCGCCGGCTCAAGTTCTATCAGATCTATTTGATGCATTGGTTGTGCTTATGGCAGAAGCTAACCCGGCGGATCAGGAAGTCCACAACGCGGAGATTGCAAAGGTGAGGGAACAAATCACCCAGGCCAAGGCGGACCTGGTAGCTGAGTATGCCAGGATGACCATGGAGCGGGCCGCTTTAGACACACAAGCCTACAGGCTCATGTTGGACCAGAACGCGTCGCATGAAGTCATGAAGAGGAAGTACCGATCCCGTTTGCCTTCTGTTTTTGAGGCCAGAGACCTTTTCAACACCCCAAGAGCAGGAACCGGTAATCTGCTGGAGGTAAACCGGGCGGAAGCTCCTGGGACCGGCCCACCGGTTCAGCCCCGTCTGATGGATCTGCCTCGTCGAAACACTGTTATACCTCAGGCTGTTTCAACACCTCCGGGTCACTACTCCAACCCAATGGACAATCTCGTTGCCGCTGCTGCACGGCTGGAGGCCATTCCAATTGAAGGTGACTCGCCGCAGGCGGTAGAGACGCGACGGGTCAAGGAGCTTCTTAGGACAGCTTTGGTCCAACAGGAAGCATACTCGTACAGCCGCGACCGGATCCACTCGACCCCTCGTCCAAGACGGAGCTATAGCAGGCATATGGATGAACCGGCAGTTTCAAGTAATGAGCAACGTGGAGCACCCCGCGGCAACAACCCGGCGGGTGGTGCTGATAACGCTCAGGAAGTGGTGGACCGGGCTCGAGCGCGCAGGGAGGCCGAGTTAGCCGCACAGTATCAGGCTCGGCAGCTTACGCCGGTTCGTCCAACTATCTCGGTTGAACCTGGTGTTACTTCTAGTTCTTTGGGGGTGCCTTGCCTTGTCCCCGCTTTACGCAATGTGCGCCTGCCCAAGGATTTCAAAGGCCCGCGCAAGGTACCAAATTACACGGCGGATCAACCTCCAGAGACATGGGTGGAGAGCTATGAGATGGCCATGGAGATGCTTGATGTGGATGATGCGGCATGTGCTAAATACTTCACCACGATGCTCGAAGGAATGGCCCGCACTTGGCTAAAAAGCTTACCGGCCAATTCTATCAGCTCACGGGCCCAATTAGGAGCCCGGTTTATTAGTAACTTCAAGGATACATGTAAGCAGCCTATGTTGATAGTGGACTTAGCTGCCTGCGTCCAGGAGGAAGGAGAATCGACGACTCATTGGGTGCGCCGGGTCTCACAAGTGTTGCATTCATCAGACCGCATCAACGCTGACACTGCAGTCATAACCCTAGAAGGCAACTGCCGGTTTGGGCCCCTAAAGCTGAAGTTGGGACGGATGAAGCGCCATTGCACTGACATGGGGACCCTCATGGCTGCTTTGGTAAAGTATGCTGATTCTGATAGTAACAAGGATCCCGAATCTGATGATGACAAGGCAGGGAAGGGAAAAAGGAACAGCAACTCCAAGGGTCAGCAGCATCACTCGGCAGGCAATGGTAGTGGAGGCAAGCGTAAAGCGGATGGCAACATGGACTTTGTGGCTAATACCAACGCGCAGGACAAGGGCCAGCGACGCAAGGGTAAACCGCCGAATCGCAGTGGGGCGCCCAACCCTAACCCGGACCGCCTAAATTATCTACTGAACCAGCCCTGCCCAAAGCATGGGACGAAGGAGGTGCCAGCAAACCACCTTTGGAAGGATTGCTTCATTATGCAGGAGTTCAAGAATTCTAATGCTTTCCGGTATGATCACGGCTCCGGCGGCGGTTCAGGATCCGGGCCGGGATACGGTGGAGGAAATTCCGGTTCAGGATTTAATGGTAATCCGGGCGGACATAACAATCAAAGTAATCAAAACAACCAGGGCGGTTACAACCAGCAGCAGCAACAGTCCGGTTACCAGAGCAACCCAAAGCAGTTGAATAGTGGGCAGTACCATGTCTTCACCACTAGCTTGGACAAGCGAGACCGGAAGGTCCAGAGGCGGGCAGTCAAATCTATTGAACCAGCCATGCCCCGTTATCTACGCTGGTCTGAACAGCCAATCATATGGAGTAGAGAGGATCACCCTCCCCAGGTTGATAATCCGGGTCAGTTGGCTCCGGTGGTGGCGCCTCAGGTGGGAGGATACAAGTTTACCAAGGTGCTCATGGATGGAGGGAGCAGCATCAATATCTTGTACTATGAGACCTTCCGTCGTATGGGACTAATAGATAAACATCTCAAACCGTCCAATATGGTGTTCCATGGTGTGGTACCTGGCAAGTTAGCATATCTTGTTGGTAAGATAACTCTGGAAGTGGCTTTCGGAGATGATCATGATTCCAGGTCAGAGACATTGACGTTTGAAGTGGTAAAAATCCAAAGTCCATATCATGCCTTGTTTGGGCGACCGGCCTATGCCAAGTTTATGGCACGGCCCTGTTATGTGTATTTGCAGCTCAAGATGCCGGGTCACAAGGGGACAATAACGGTTCACGGAAGCCGTAAAATCGCTTTGGAGTGCGAGGAAGGAGATGCGGCCTACGCAGAGTTGGTTTGTGCCACCGAGGAGCTCAAGTATTATAAGGACAATGTTGATCCGGTGGACATGAATCCATTAAAGAAGCCAACTATAGAGCATGATCCGGCCCTGAAGTTCAAATCGGCAGCTGAAACTAAGCTTGTTGACTTCGTGCCTGGCGATTCGTCCAAGCAGTTCAGCATCAGTGCCAACTTGGATCCGAAATAGGAAAGCGCGCTCATCGAGTTCATCCGTGAGAATCGGGACATTTTTGCATGGAAGCCCTCTGACATGCCAGGTGTACCGAGGCAACTCGCTGAGCACACCCTTAATGTGGATCCTAAATACAAACCAGTGAAACAGTTCCTCCGCCGATTTAACGAAGAAAGACGCAAGGCGATTGGAGAAGAGGTAGCCAGGCTCTTAGCAGCTGGCTTTATTGTTGAAGTTTTCCACCCTGAGTGGCTTGCCAATCCGGTGCTGGTCCTTAAGAAAAACGGCACCTGGTGCATGTGTGTGGATTACATAGATCTTAATAAGGCTTGTCCAGCAGATCCTTTTGCCCTCCCCCGTATTGATCAAATTATTGATGCTACGGCGGGTTGTGAGCGTTTAAGTTTTTTGGATGCATATTCTGGCTATCATCAGATCAAAATGGCAGTTAAGGACCAGGAGAAGACGACATTCATAACTCCCTTTGGAGCCTTCTGCTATGTGTCTATGCCCTTTGGGCTCAAGAGTGCCCAGGCAACTTATCAACGGTGTGTACAAAATTGTCTTCACAAGCAGATTGGCCGTAATGTACATGCTTATGTGGATGATATTGTGGTTAAGTCAAGGGAGAAGGAGACTCTGGTGGACGACTTGAAGGAAACCTTTGATAACCTGAGGACATACAAGATGATGCTTAATCCGGCCAAGTGTGTCTTTGGTGTACCGGCAGGCAAGTTATTGGGTTTTCTGGTGTCCAACAGGGGAATCGAGGCTAATCCGGAGAAGATCACAGCCATCACCTCCCTGGCTAAACCGAAGTGTATGAATGATGTTCAACGCCTGGCAGGCCGGATTGCCGCGTTAAGCCGGTTTATCAGCCGCCTTGGTGAGAAGGCAATCCCTTTGTATCAGATGTTGAAGAAGACGGATCAATTCGTCTGGAGTTCTGCTGTTATTAAAGCATTTGAGGACTTAAAGCGGCAATTGGCCAATCCGCCTGTGCTCGCCGCTCCCATTGACAAGGAGCCGTTGCTGCTATATGTTGCTGCTAATGCTTGTGCGGTCAGTGTGGCTATTGTGGTGGAGCGAAAAGAGGCAGGCAAGGAGTATCCGGTTCAACGTCCGGTCTATTATATTAGCGAGGTACTCATTGAGTCCAAGCAAAGGTATCCGCATTGGCAGAAGCTGGTATATGGAGTTTTTATGGCAAGCCGGAAGCTTAAGCAATACTTCCAAGGGCACCCCATTATGGTGGTCAGTTCTGCTCCCTTGGGGGATATCATCCAGAACCGGGAAGCGACTGGCCGGATTGCCAAGTGGGCTATAGAGCTTGGGCCGCACGGGTTGAAGTATGTGCCTCGGACGGCGGTCAAGTCTCAAGCACTTGTTGATTTCATCAATGATTGGACAGGACTGCAAGCACCTGAAGAAAAGCCGGATCACACATATTGGACCATCCATTTTGACGGATCCAGGCAATTGGAAGGCTCGGGGGCTGGAGTCGTATTAACTTCCCCACAAGGTGATAAGTTTTGTTATGTTCTCCGCTTAATGTTCCCTTGTACTAACAATGCAGCTGAGTATGAAGCCTTGCTCCACGGTCTCCGGATGGCTAAGGAGATGAATCTAAGTCGAGTTAAGTGCTTCGGTGACTCGGACCTCATGGCTCAACAAGTATCTGGCACTTGGGATTCCAAGGACCCACTCATGGCAGCATATCGTCGTGAGGTGGATATTGTTGCAGGTCACTTTAAAGGCTACCAGGTGGACCACGTCGACCGACGGAAGAATGAAGTGGCGAACGCTTTAAGCCGGCTGGGCTCTCAGCGCAAACCGGTCCCGCCCAATGTTTTTCTGGATGTGCTGCACAACCCATCGGTCAAGCTCCCTGGTGAAGCGGATTTGGCTATTCCTGATCCGGAGGCTCAATTGGTGACAGCTCTTCATGTCATTCTGGATTGGATGCTTCCTTACCTGGCGTACATGAACCGGGGCGAGTTACCAGAGGATGAGACTCTGTCCCGACAGATAATCCGGCGGTCCAAGTCCATGACTATTGTCAATGGCGAGTTGCATCATTGCAGTGTATCAGGGGCGTTTCAACACTGTGTGTCTCCTGAAGAAGGCTGTGAAATTTTGCGTGAAATCCACGAAGGAGATTGTGGTCACCACGCCGGTTCAAAATCTTTGGTGGCTAAAGCGTTTCGCCATGGCTTCTATTGGTTAACTACTCATGCTGATGCGGAGGATCTGGTCCGACGATGTGACGGTTGCCAAAAGTTTTCAAGACGTGCTCATGTGCCGACTCAAGAATTGAGAATGATTCCAATTACTTGACCGTTTGCGACTTGGGGGCTGGATATGGTTGGGCCTTTCAAAAGGCCAAGGATAAGAAGACCCACCTCCTGATGGCGGTTGACAAGTTTACAAAGTGGGTGGAGGCAGAACCTGTTAGCAAGTGTGATGCGGCCACAGCAATTTAGTTCATCAAAAAAGTGATTTTCCGGTTTGGCTTTCCACATAGTATCATCATAGATAATGGTACCAATTTGTCCAAGGGTGCCATGAAGGAGTTCTGTGAACGGGAGCACATCCGGCTTGACATTTCATCCGTAGCACACCCACAGTCCAATGGTCAAGCGGAAAGGGCTAATCAAGAGATCTTGAGAGGCATCAAGCCTCGGCTTATGGTTCCTTTGCAGAGAACACCGGGTTGTTGGGTAGAAGAGTTACCATCTGTGTTATGGAGCATCAATACCACACCCAACAGAGCAACAGGATACACACCGTTCTTCATGGTCTATGGAGCGGAGGCGGTTCTCCCAAGTGATATCCGTCATGACTCACCTCGTGTGGCGGCTTATGTTGAAGCGGAAAACGAGATAGCACGGCAAGACGCTTTGGACCTGTTGGATGAAGAACGTGACATAGCAGCCGCCCGCTCGACGATTTACCAACAGGATCTTCATCGTTATCACAGTCGTCGAGTCAGAACCAGAACCTTTCAGGAAGGAGATTTGGTGCTTCGGCTCATCCAAGATCAGACTGATATGCATAAGCTATCCCCACCTTGGGAGGGACCTTTCGTGTTTAGCAAGAATCTGCACAACGGGTCATACTGTCTGATCGATATTCGAGAGCATAAAGACTCACATACATCAGAGGAGGAGACCAACAGGCCGTGGAACATAGCTCATCTTCGGCCTTACTATACCTGAGCCATTGGATCTACTTATGTACATATTACGACGATGTATATATTATGATTAAATATAATAAACCGGAACCTCAGCTAAAGCAGGGTATCTGTTCTTTTACATCATGTGTGGTTACACGGAGTTGTTCTAAAGCGGCCTCCGGTTTACCCCTTGAGTTAGCTTTTCAAAGCATCATGTTATATCACTTGGGGGCTTGGTCGTGTCCGAACCAATGCAACACCTCTTGATAGGAGAAAGCCACCAGATCACTTGGGGACTTGGTCACGTCTGAACCAGTCATGCCTCTTGATCGGCCTAAGGCCACTCACTTGGGGGCTTGGTCGAACCCGAACCATTCCACGCCTCTTGATCGGCATAAATGCCCCGCTTTCATTTGGGGACCTGGCTGACTTGAACCATAGCTACACCTATCGGGAGCTTGGTCGTGTCCGACCATGGTAACGCCATCTGATCGGCTCAAATAAAGCCTCCTTTTGCAAATGGTTTTATCATTGCCTTTTGCTTCAAAATTTTCTTTGATAGATATTTCTTTCTTTTTGTTACGTTTTTTAAACCGACAAAGTTTTCAGCCGGTTCAAACTGTCAATTGACGGAACACGGTCCATTTTTAATCCGGAGACTATTTGCCCGGCTTGATTTTTTATTAACATCCTATTACGGAGTAACACGGTGTTTTGTTATAACCCGCACGGTTTACATGGTAAACTGGCATTATATATATATAGGAGCTGCTATTTCCTCCAACAGTGTGGGTTTATAACCCTCCGCTTCAAGATTGGCCAAGCCAACTTCATGCCCAACGATGGCAGGTATTATGTATCCCAAAGATTTGATCATATGCTTAAATTTCAGATATTTTGGTTTCATATATGCAGACATCATACTCCGCCTAACGGTACAACCGCGGTGGCACTTTAAGATTTTTTGTATTGCAGAAAATACTTTGGAAAGTTCATCACCCAAAGAAAGAACAAGTTGCAGTAATTATGCACGAAGGCATATCAAAATCAAGAGTATCGGCTAGCCTATTACAAGGCAACACAATGCCCAAAATAAGATCATTGTTTTTTTCGCAAAGGAGAAGCAGTTTAAACCGGCTTCCGGTTCAATCTTGGTCACCAGCCTGGCCTGATGGTTGTGGGTCATCCCGCGCCGCTTCAACTTCAGCTTCTCTACCCAGCGGCTGGAAATCAACAGTTGTCCAGTCGATTCCCATTAATGCTCGAAAGACAGCTTCATCATGGATCAGCAACGACGGTTCAATATCGGGAGCATAAGTATGCTTACGGATTGGAGGGATAAGATTTTCCTCTTCAGGAATTGGTGCAGCTACTCGCTTGTTTTGGTTGTCACATTGGGCTTGATAATGAGACAAGTCTGCTTCTTCAACCAATTGACAAGCTAGCGGACGCACCTCCCGGTTTATTGCTCGTAGATCCGCTTCACTAAACTCTGACCCGTCTTCCTTCAAGCTGGGATAGCCCTGAGCCGCTTCAACATGATCAAAATCCGGCACCCAAGCTTTTGCCCGGATTAAGGTGTTAATCGCACCGGTTTTGAGCAGCAGATTTCTTTAGCTCTTCAACCCGGGCAGGAAGCATCGACAGTCTCTTCAGAGTGTCCTGTATCAAAGTGGGCACCGGATTGTTGTGGGATGCAGTACAGATGATCCACTGTGCACCAGTGTACAGTTGTTCGATCAATGTGTAGGAGGCTTTCAATTTCTTCCGCACATCTGACCCCAAGTGACCAATGTGTGTCCCTGAAATATTACAAAGGGTTAACAAACCGGCAGCTCTATAAGACGGCCGAATCAATCCAGAAATCAAACCATCTTACCAAAGATAGCAGCGGTCATGGCATGCACATGCCGCTTTATGCTGGTCAGTTCGTCCACCACCGGTTTCAGTGCAGCCTCGACATCTTCTGCTCGTTTGGTTAAAGCGGATTTGTCAGTGGCCCAATCCGCCCGCTCTTTCTTGAAGCCCTCCTTAAGATGTTCCATGGCGCTTAAAGCACTGGTTAATTCCTCTTTTGCTTTGGAGGTTTTAGCTTGTTGGGACTTCAGATTTTCTTGGAGATCGGCGACTTGGTTTTCTTTTGTCTTCAGCTCAGCCTGCATACAGACAGTTATATGATTCAGCAAGCAGTGCAAGAATTGAAGCACCAACCACATAACAAGTTATGCACTTGGCGCTTGGGGGCTAATGCCTATTTGATTTTCATATTTCACTTGATTATAAAGTCCCAAGATCAATACAAGTATTCAACTTGGCACTTGGGGGCTAATGGCTATTTGCTCGAATAAATTCTGATGCTGCGATCTCAATTACTTAAAGTCCCGGTTTAACTACACTAAGTTGAACCGACCCTTGGGGGCTACATCAGCGAATTCCGAAGCATTGGGATTTATATTAGCAAGTCCCGGTTTGGATGAAGATTCTAAACCGGCCCTCGGGGGCTAGGAGAGTTAACAAGATTGAAATATCCAAACAGGAAAAAGTACATGAAAGTTACCTCAAATTTCTCTTTCATCATATTCACCAGACTAGCTTCATAATCACGGCTGGTATACAGCCGGTTCAGGTAGCCAGAATGAAGATCTTGGGCATTCAGAGCAGCATAGGTCGCCAAGTCAACATTCCACTTGCCTTCTCCCATGGCAGCAAATTCTTCTTTGGCGGTATGCTTGGATAAAACAACATGGTTGCTGGGCTCTGTACGGCCAATGCCAGTAATTACAACTTCATCATCCTTAGCATCACCGGTTTGCACTGGCGCAGTCGGTTTGTCAGCAAGCTGGGATGGACTGGTGGATCTTCCAAACCGGATGGGGCTTGTGGGCTGGTTGACAGGACTTGAGGTATCAATAGGCCTTTCTTCAGCAATAAAATCGTCATCTTGCTGTGGTGGATCATTGGGTATATCTTCAGGAATAGCCGCTTCAAGATCTGGTGTTTTACCCGGTTCAGGGACGGCATCCTCCTCGGCCGCTTTATCCAGGCGAGCCTTCTTGCTCGGCCTAGGCTTGGCCCTGAAAGGAATAAAAAAGTCAAATACATCATATGTTCCAAGGTGATGTACCGGAAATATTGTGATAAGTATAGCTTACTCAAACACCATTTTGAGCGGTGGTAGCTGAGTAGCCGATGACTCGCCAGAGGATGAGTGGGAAGTAACCTGATAATCGGAGTCAGATGGATTAAGAGGTTGAAGAAAACAGCCCTCTTTAGGACAAGCACTGATAAGCAAATTAGAGACCTCTGAACGGCGTTTCCGAACCGGACTGTTCGGTAAACCGGCGGAGGTAACTACCTGGCCGCTGTGCCGGGTTGTGCGGCGAGCTTCGTGCAGTTGGGTCTTCATAAGAAATTTGGGATCCAAGTAAGCAAGAGGATGAGAAAATTTAACCTTCTGGTTTGCCTGATGGATTTTTAGTGAAGGCAAAGGGTCTGAATCGGAAGAGAGAGTAATTACCTCTGCAACATCAACATGGCTGGCTTCAGCATCATCCTGACAAATATCATCATCAATAAGGCGCATGAAAAATAAGCCAAGTGAGTCAAGCTCTACCTCAAGGTCCGGATTACCCACATCATCATCAGGGGCCGGATCAGAAGATGCAGTGGTTTTCTTCTTATGAGCAGGCCGTTTCACGACTTTAGTCTTTGGCCGGGTTGGTCATTCCGGTTTGTCTATTTTTTCTAGCTTCTCCTGTGGAAGTTTCTTGCTCCAAAACGGATCATTACCCTGTTTAAACAGACATTGATATTAAACAATGACCATATATATCAATAACAGGTTCAGTAAAAAGAAAAATCAAACTCTTACAGCTGGCGGTTTGTTGGTGGCACAGAAGGGAAGCAGGCCGGTTCGAGCACAGACGTGTTCCGGTTCATTCAACATTTTATTCACAGCCTCTGTGATTTCTTCGTCGGTGAGCTAGATGTTAGCATGTCGCAGTGGGTCATCAACACTGCCAGTATACTCGCACATCAAACCAGAGCGCTGACTAAGGGACAGTATGCTCCACGATATCCAACAGCGAGCGAGATCGACTCCTGTTAAACCATTGGCCATGAAGGCTCTGAGCTTGGATAGTTGAGGAGCGTATTTGCTTCTCTCCTTGGCAGTCAACCTTTGCGGAAAGGGGTGTGTATTGCTAAGCCACTCCGGACGAAAGCCAGGCAAAGGATTTTCACCAGCAGGGGAGGTGTCTTTGCAATAGAACCATGTTTGATTCCACTCTTTGGGGTGGCTATGCAGTTTGGCATGAGGGTATGTGACCTCTTTCCTTTTCTGAATCGCCACACCACCCAATTCCGTATTGGAACCGTCAGTAAACTCAGTACGGCGGTTTAGATGGAAACAGTCTCTGAACAACTCAACTGTGGGCTCCTCTTGAAAGAACACCTCACAGAGCACTTGGAAGTGACACATGTTTGTAACAGAGTTGGGGCCAGTGTCTTGTGGGCGGAGTTGAAAATTGGCTAAAACGTCCCGGTAAAATTTAGAACCGGGCGGCTTAAAACCCCGGGCTAAGTGATCTACGAAAACGATGACCTCTCCTTCTTGAGGTGTGGGAGGGCATTCTTTGCCAGGGACCCTCCAATGGATGGTATCTTTGCTGCCTAAGGCGCCGATCAGGACTAAATCGTTTAGTTGAGTCTCTGTGACGCGAGAAGGAACCCAGTTGCACTCATATACTTGCTTGGCCATGATGAAATCTACAAGATAGGTGATTCTGGTTCAAGAATGCATTGATTAAAGTACACTGGTATGTACAATGTTAAACCGGAGACAGCTCTATCTAAACCGGAGTTTTATGAAGCAACAACATCTGGCGGTTCAACAAGGGGACTAATGGTATATACCGGTTTGGCAATTTTTTCTACAAAGTTAAACCGCCTGGTCTAAACGTTGAAACAGCCGAGATTGCAGATGAGTAAGTATGCAAGAACAGGTTTCACAAGATTATACTACAGCGTTGGATCTGGAACATGTTCATAAAAGAGATAAAAATTCAAGGCCCAAAAGGAGCAGTGCCGAATCAATGAGCCATCGCTATGGATAAGATCTATGGTCTTAATATGCGAAAGTGAAAACAGAGGGTAAAAACTACTGCTACACAAAAGCAAAGATTCACAGACTCGTCTAAAAGATCTATCATATGAGTACGAAGCAGACGATGAACACTGAAGAACTTGGAAACCCTAGAACGGATCTACAGAGGAAAAGGTGAAGAACTCACTGGAGCCGAGGAAGAAACAGAAGGTCGCCGCGATGCTCTGGTACAATCAGGGTGATGCAGCGGCCAAGGTTGGAGTAGAGGTCGTTGACGGCGGCGGAGCTCCGAAGCTGGACGACGCGGGGTAGACGAAGCAAAAGGGCACGAAGGGGAAAAAGAAATGACCCTTCGGTCCTATTTATAAGGCAAGGGACATGTGTCAGGCGCGAAAATCGAGGGACCGTGGGTTTGGAAACGAAGCTGTCGCCTCAATTGTCGCAGACCTATTAAACAGAAAAGGTATCATGGATAAGGTTCTTTATAACAGGTGACGTCACGCCGGTTTACAACGACTGGAGAAGATGACATCACGGCGGTTCAACAAACTACAAGAAGATGTTGAAGATGAAGATTTTTGCTAAGGATTGACATGAACCTGTTCAAATCAATCTGGGGCCTAATGTTGGGGATATCACTACTGGGCGTAAACCGGCCTATCTGGGCCGGGTTAACTTCGTCAGTAGTTAACTATGTTAAAACCCAAGAAGGCAGATGAGGACTCAAGGCCCATAGTCGGTTCAAGGCCTGTAGCCGTAAACCGGCGTTGGTATGTAACTTGTATTGTAAGTTAGGAATAAGTAGAGACCAAACCGGACACATCTATGAGCCGGTATTGGGACTCTGTGAATCGACGGGCGTCACCCGTGTATATAAGGGGACGACCCAGCGGCGGTTCAGGGACAACAGACAACAACTCGAGACTTAGGTGAAGCTTGTTTGCTCCCTAGTCATCGAAACCCCATCAATTCCATCACAACTAGACGCAGACTTTTACCTTCATCGAAGGGGTCGAACTAGTATAAACTCTCTTGCGTCCCTGTGTCCGCTTTAACCCCTTCAAGCTAACCCGTTGCGATGGCTCCACGACTAAGTCCTTTCTCTAGGACATCTGCCGTGACAAAACCACGACACTGCTGGTGGCTCCTTTCCTGTTTTAACTTCTGCAATATGCACCATTCCTCGTGGAGGCGTTAAACTCGCGTTTGATATCAGGGTAACAATATGTCTTGAAATATTTGCTCTGAAATTCTGTGACTTCCTTTCTATTTGCTTTATGTTCTATGTCGGCAGGGCCCGACCCCGCGCATACCTCAGCCGCCATTGGGCCGACCGGGTCACCAGGACAGACCAAGGACTGAGGGGATACGTGATCAGTTAGGATCCTGAGTCCCGATGCTCAGGAGTCCCCCTTGATGCGCAAATAGCTTATAGAAAGGAGATCCAGGAGTAGGTCTAGTGTTCTACGTCAGCAGGGCCCTACCACGTGCATACGTCAGCCTCCATTGAGCCGACCGGATCACCAGGACGAACCAAGGAGTGAGGGGCTAAGTGGTCAGTTAGGCTCCTGAGTCACGATGCTCAGGAGTCCCCCTTGACGTTCAAATGACCTTCGTACCTTGGCTCCGCTTGGGAGGGCGCGCGACGACCATGTTCGAGGGACATGGCAAGGTGACGTACGCTTGGGCGTGACCCGAGCGCAGCCCCCGTGCCCAGTCCCCTCGCGCGACTCTTCCGAGGGGAGGTGTTGAGATGAGGCCGGACATGGAGCTTGGGGGCTCCCTGAGGTTGATACGGCCGTGAGGCTGCCCTCAGTTGTTTATCACCAGGACGGACCATGGCGCTTCCTCACTTGCATGGGCATAGCCGCTCCTCGGCAATGTCGACTGCCAGCGCGGAGCATGGTGCTTCCACTGGTACGTAGGAGGGGACTCCCTACTGCGGAGAGCCCCCGGGGCATGTACAGCCCCACCCTGACATGTGGCTTGCACGGTAGGGCTAGATGAGGTGTATCTGGGCACTCGTGAGCCAGTGCGGGACTCCCGAGGCCCTACCTCAAGGTGGGTTGCGCTTGGTCTTGGTTTTTTATGGCTGCGCGTTCCTGCGAGATGGTTAGACGACCTGCACCGAGTGGATTTCCTGTGGCTATCGCGCGAGAAGGTCAAGAACCAACGACCCCAGGAGGTGACGCGAATGGGGCCGACCCGCCAGACAGAGCTCAGCCGTTGGATTTATCGATGCTACAGGGACGGGCCCGAGCACAAACGCCATCCCTAGCATTCTTATGCCAAGAATCCTGAAGAAAGACAATCGCACGCGGCTCCCTTGGTGGGTGACAATCAAGCAGTTGATAACCATAGATAGATTATGCATAAAAAGCAACTAGCTTAGGTAAAAGCGAGAACAATACATGCCACTGGGTTGGACCCGAGCGGCCTGGGGTTGATGCAGCCCGAGGGGCGCTCCCAGCAGAATGAACTAAAGATGCAAGAGGATACATCCCGCAGGGATGGACCCACACGGTCTGCGGATGATGCAGCCCAGGGGGCGCTCCCAGTAGAATGAACTTGGAAAAATGTCACCTGGTTTGGTTGCCGAAGGAGTGTCAGGGTAGCTAAAGACACATAGCGAAGAAGCCGCTTCTCACGAGCCGCCGAGACCCTGAGCCTCGGGAGGCTCTGGAGGCTCGGGTGGCCTCCGGAGGACCGTGTCCATATCCGTCAGGACCGCGGGGTGCCTGGCCTCCTGACCTGCCAGGATGCTCCGCAGACTGCGCTGGAAGGCGGCAGCCACGCTCGGCAGGCCGAACAGCACGCGAATGTAGCTGTGAGGGGGGCCCTCACACCGGCCAGCACGCGAAGGCCAGAAGCGCTCCTGAGATGCGGCCCTGTTGAGCCCTGGGATGTCGACGCAGATGCGCAGCTCACCACCCTCGCTTGGGTGGGGAGCAACGCTAGGTGGGTGGCGGTCGCCGCGTATCGCTCTTGCTTCCTGAAGCTCCTGAGATGCCTTGGTGATGAACTCCTGAACGTCGGGCGCTCCTCGCCCAGTGTCCTCCCGAGGGAAATGGGCCACGAAGCACGCCTCCACGTGGTGCCCGAGGGCCTCCCTCATGATGTTGGCCAGGTCCGAGGCCCTCCAGAAGAGAGCCGCCGAGCTCTGCCCGAGGAGGGCACCGGGCGCGTCTCCCTATGCGAGGGAGGGAGGCGCCCCAGGCGCTGGCGCAGATCCTGAAGTGGCGCCGCTGTAGGTGCTGCTCCCTTGAGTCCCAGGGCGGTGCAGCTTCTTCTTCTTCTTGGGGTTGGCCTCAGGAGGGTACTGCGCACCCGTGCCATCAGGGTCTTCGATCGATGCAGCTTGGAAGGCACACTCGCGAGAGCACACCGCGTCTCTTTCTTCACAAGGGACTGTGATGATTCCGCCGCTTCCCGGCATCTTGAGGACGTTGTAGCCATGGTGGGTTACTGCCATGAATTTGGCCAGTGTTGGATACCCGAGGATGGCATTATACGGCAGGCGGATGTGGGCAACATCGAAGTCGACGAGCTCGGTGTGGTAGTTGCCGCGCTGCCCGAAGGTGACAGGGAGGCGAACTTGCCCTATAAGGGTGGTGGAGCTATCTGTCACTCCTGAGAAAGGCTTGGTGGGCTGGAGATGATCATATGGTACTTGGAGGCCGAAGAACGTCTCAATGACAGGACACTGAGTCCTGTGCCATCGTCAATAAGGGTCTTGGTAACTTGGACATTGCCGATGACGGGTGAATAGAGCATTGGGAGGACGCCAGCGGTTGCTGCACATTTGAGCTGGTCCGCCGAATCTTCTACCACTATTTTAGCTTGCAAAGATAGATACGAGCTTAAGAGGTTATTAATTAAATGGGACAAAGAATCACTTAGTGATAAAATGAAACCCGACCCTGCTTTTGCTACTTCACCTATATGCGTTCCTGATAAGGATTATGAATTCTCTGTTGATCCTGATATAATTACTTTGGTTGAATCTGATCCGTTTTATGGCTATGAATCTGAAAGTATTGTGGCACATCTTACAAAGTTAAATGATATAGCTGCCCTGTTTACTAATGATGAGAGATCGCATTACTTCTATATACTCAAAATATTTCCGTTCTCATTAAAGGGTGATGCTAAGATATGGTTTAATTCTCTTGATCCTGGTTGTGTGCGTAGTCCCCAGGATATGATTTATTACTTCTCTGCTAAATATTTCCCTGCTCATAAGAAACAAGCTGCTTTGAGGGAAGTATACAACTTCGTGCAAATTAAAGAACAGAGTCTCCCACAAGCTTGGGGGAGGCTTCTCAAGTTACTTAATGCTTTGCCTGATCATCCTCTTAAGAAACCTGAAATACTTGATATCTTTTATAATGGACTAACCGATGCTTCCAGAGATTACCTAGATAGTTGTGCTGGTTCTCTTTTCAGGGAAAGAACACCGGATGAAGCTGAAATTCTATTGAATAATATGTTGACAAATGAAAATAATTGGGAACCTCCTGAGCCATCTCCTGCTCCAATTACTGAACCTATTCTTAAACCAACTCCGAAGAAGAGAGGTGTTCTATTTCTCAGTCCCGAAGATATGCAAGAGGCAAAGAAATCTATGAAAGAAAAAGGTATTAAAGCTGAAGACGTTAGAATTTACCTCCTATTGAAGAAATACATGGTCTTAAAAATTCACCGCCTGTTGAAGAAACATATGATCTTAATTCTTTATTTACTGAAGAACCTCCCGATCCCGATATCCTGACACAGGTAGTCAAGGTAAATTCTCTCTATTGATATGATAAAGCTAAAGCCCCTCCTACTAAAATTGCTAGTCAGTGCTTGGATGAGTTTGATAACTTTATGTTTAAGCAAGACGACTTCAATGCTTATTTTGGTAGACAATTAAAAGAAAATGCTTATATGATTAGACGCTTGGGTGATTATATGGCTAATATTAAAGGTGAACTTAAACTTGTTAGCAAACATGCTTCTATGGTTACCACTCAAGTAGAACAAGTACTTAAGGCTCAAAAAGAAGTGCTTGATGAAATGAATAGTAAGAAAAATGATTATGTTGTTAGAGTGGCTACTAGAACTGGTAGAATGACTCAGGAACCTTTGTATCCTGAAGGCCACCCTAAGAGAATCGAGCAAGATTCTCAAAGAAATAATATTGATGTTCCTAGTTCTTCTAAAAAGAAGAAGAAGAAAAATGATAGAACTGTGCAAACTTCTAGTGAACCTATTGCTGAACCACCTGATAATCCAAATGATATTTCTATGTCTGATGCTGAAACACAATCTGGTAATGAACATGAACCTAGTAAAAATATTAATGATGATGTTCATGATGATGCTCAACCTAGTAATGATAATGATGTAGAAATTGAACCTGCTGTTGATCTTGATAACCCACAATCAAAGAATCAACGTTATGATAAAAGAGACTTTGTTGCTAGGAAACATGGTAAAGAAAGGGAACCTTGGGTTCAGAAACCCATGCCTTTTCCTCCGAAACCATCCAAGAAAAAGGATGATGAGGATTTTGAGCGCTTTGCTGAAATGATTAGGCCTATCTTTTTGCGTATGAGATTAACTGATGTGCTCAAAACAAATCCTTATGCTAAATATATGAAGGATATCATTACTAATAAAAGAAAGATACCGGAAGCTGAAATTTCCACCATGCTTGCTAATTATACTTTTAAGGGTGGAATACCAAAGAAACTTGGAGACCCCGGAGTACCTACTATACCTTGCTCCATTAAAAGAAATTATATTAAAACTGCTTTATGTGATCTTGGAGCCGGTGTTAGTGTTATGCCTCTCTCTTTATATCGTAGACTTGACTTGAATAAGCTGACACCTACTGAAATATCTTTGCAAATGGCTGATAAATCAACTGCTATACCTGTCGGTATTTGTGAGGATGTGCCTGTTGTGGTTGCAAACGTTACTATTTTAACGGACTTTGTTATTCTTGATATTCCCGAGGATGATAGTATGTCTATTATTCTTGGAAGACCTTTTCTTAATACTGCAGGGGCTGTTATTGATTGCAACAAAGGCAATGTCACTTTTCATGTTAATGGTAATGAGCATACGGTACACTTTCCGAGGAAACAACCTCAAGTTCATAGTATCAACTCTATTGGAAAAATTCCATCGATTATATTTGGAGGTTTTGAATTTCCTCTACCAACTGTCAAGAAGAAATATGATATACTTATTATTGGGGATGTGCATATCCCCGTTGAGGTAACTTAGTGTTATTCGAAATTTCTCCGGTTTCATGATTATCGGAATGAGTTTGTTAACAAGACTTGATCAACCTTGTTAGTGGATTCTTTTTGATGAGCACAAGATGGATGAAACTAGAAGCACAAACTTCTGTACCCCACTTTTACTTTGTTTTATTTATATTAAATAAAGTAAAAATAGTATTTTCTGTCTGTTTCCTGACTTATCCGTGCAATATAAAAATATCCCGAAAATAAAAGTCCTCAGAATGCCATGCCAATTTAATATGATTTTTTCGGGAATATTTGAGGATTTACTGTGCAAAAATTACCGCAGGAGGAGCTGCCACCTGGTCACGAGGGTGGTGGGCCCCCCCAGGGCGCGCCCCCTACCTCGTGGGCCCATGGTGGCCCTCCTCCACTTATCCCAGCACCCATCTTCTTCCTCTATCTCACACAGACCCGAAAAACCAACTCAAGCACGAGTTCCAGCCACTTTTGTTGTGATTTTCGATCTCCTTGCTCAAAGCACCTCTCGCAAAACTGCTTGGGGAGATTGTTCCTTGGTATGTGACTCCTCCATTGGTCCAATTAGTTTTTGTTCTAGTGCTCTATTCTTTGCAAATTTGTGCTGCATAGGTGACCATGTTCTTGAGCTTGCATGTCAAATTTATATGGTTCCAAGTAGTTCTAATGCTTGATTTAGGCTCTAGGCACTTGTAGGAGTAGTTGCTATCAATATTATTGAAGTTGGTTCATTTTTGTTTGAAGTTACTAAAAATTTCAGATTGTTTCAGAAAAATAATGAGGAGATTTTTGAGGGGCTCGTCAAGCCAAAGCTCGAAGGAAAAGGCACCGAAGCCTAAGTATAATTTGCCGTGCACCGCAGGGATTCAGGCGTGTGAATGGTGTTCTGAAGATTTCTTGAGAGCAGCCGGTATCTATGAAGATTTTTCATGAATTGGCTCACAATGCAGGCCTCACCGCTTTCCTTCACGACCAATGCGATCAGTATCTCTTACTCACAAATACCTTTGTGCAAAACTTTCATTTTCATTCTAGGAACTCACCACCTACGGTGGAGTTTCATTTATATGATGAGCATAAGGAGATGTCACTTTATGATTTCTGTCGGATTTGTTTAATCCCTTTTGAGGGCAAGACAGAAGAACCACATCATGATGATGTGGCTGGGTTTATTGATACTATCACTGTAGGAGAAACTAGAAAGGTTTCCGATGCACGAATCACTAGCATACATTTTCCCGTTTTATGTTACTTTGCATTATTTGCTAGTCGTTGTTTAATTGGACGCGGAAACAGTGGAAACCTTAGTATCCCTGATATAATTATTCTGCACCACGGTTTATACAGTGATAACACTTTTAGTATGGGCGGTATTATTGCTAGACGGTTAAGTATGAACCATACTAAGGGTCCCATCATTGGAGGCGTCTATGCGACACGCCTAGCTGCACATTTTAACATACCTATTAGGCATGCTGAGAAGGAAGAAAAGGTGCTGCCCCATGTTTATCTAGATCATAAAAGTATGGTGGCACATGATTTTATTGTTAAGAATAGGGCAGGAGAGCTTAAGTATCAATTGTTCTTTAACAAACATCATCCTGGGACTATTATCCTGTCTGCTCCTTCTTTGTTTAATTTTGTAGGACCCTACCTCGTTACGTGGGCTGCCGCCCAAGCTTACAAGAATCCTGCACCAGCCCCGGAACAGGAACCACAAGACGAGCCTCCACGACAATCTGTTTATTCTTGGGATCCAGAGATGACTGTCAGCCAGTGGCAGTCAGAGTCTTCTTCTTCATCACAGTATGATCCCAACTATTCCTCCTCATCACAGTACGACCCCAACAACTATTATTATGGATATCCGGCAGGCCAGCCGTGGCCATAGACCAACTTAGGCCAAAAGCCTAAGCTTGGGGGAGTACGTATTTCTCACCGACATTACATTTATGTTCACACACACTCATTGCTAGATGTCGGTGCTCATACTCTTTCACTGTAATATCCATGCTAGTTTATTTTCTTTTTCCTGTTTTCTTCTTGTGTGTTTGTTAAACCTTAAGAAAAACCAAAAAATTAGTAGTAGTTTATTTTTCTGTTGTAGTAGTAATAATTAAAAAGAAAACCCAAAAATATTTCCCACTGTTCTTTTGCTTGTTGGGAGCTTTCCCGTGTAAATAGTTTTATTTCTTTTCTTTTATTTGGGGGTCAGTAGGAGAAGACCATAATTAAATTGTTGAAGTGGCTCTTATATGCATTATTGTTGATTTAACCAAGAGCCCATATTGCCTTGCCTTGTCCTGTTTATTGAATGCTCGTAGATTCTAGCTTAGTCCAATGCACGTGCACTCTTATTATTATTCACACCATTCGGTCATGCAAGTGAAAGGCAATTATGATGATATATGATGGACTGACTGAGATGAGAAAAGCTGGTATGAACTCGACCTCTTTTGTTTTTGTAAATATGATGAGTCCCTCATTCTTGATTCAGCTTATTATGAATAAACATGTTTGCAATGACAATTAGAGATCATAGTTGCTTGTGCCATGCTTGATTAGCTATGAGTTATAATGATTTACCTTGTGTGCCAACATGCTATTGAGATGATTATGATGTGGTATGATGGGGTGGTATCCTCCTTTGAATGATGTAAGTGACTTGACTTGGCACATGTTCACACATGTAGTTGAAACAAAATCAACATAGCCTTCACGATATTTATGTCAGTGGTAGATTATATCCTACTCATGCTTGCAACCAATGTTTATTAATTTTAATGCATGTGCATGGCTGTTGTCGCTCTCTAATTGGTCGTTTCCCAGTCTTTTGCTAGCCTTCACCTATACTAAGCGGGAATACTGCTTGTGCATCCAATCCCTTAAACCCCAAAGTTATTCCAGATGAGTCCACCATACCTTCCTATATGCGGTATCTACCTGCCGTTCCAAGTAAATTTGTATGTGCCAAACTCTAAACCTTCAAATAAACATCCTGTTTTGTATGCTCGAATAGCTCATGTATCAACCAAGGCTGTCCTTATCTTCCGTGTTAGGCGGGTTATTCTCAAGAGGAGTGGACTCCGCTCCTCACTCACAAGAAAATGGCTGGTCACCGGGATGCCCAGTCCCATGCTTTATGCAAACTAAATCAAAATTAATTGCAAACAAAACTCCCCCTGGGACCTGATGTATGTTGGAGGCACTCGTTGTTTCGAGCAAGCCATGGATTAATGCTTGTTGGTGGAGGGGGAGTATAAACTTTACCATTCTATTTAGGAACCGCCTATAATGTGTTTAGCATGGAAGATATCGCCATCTCTTAGTTGTTACATTGACAATGAAAGTATACCGCTCAAAATACAATTTATCTCTATTTCAAAACCGAGCTCTGGAACCTCTACAAATCCCTGCTTCCCTCTACGAAGGGCCTATCCATTTACTTTTGTGTTGAGTCATCACCCTCTTATTAAAAAGCACTAGCTGGAGAGCACAGCCGTCACTTGCATTCATCACTGTTAATTTATATTGGGTATGACTATGATTGGATCTCTTTTACCATGAATTACAATGTCTAGTCAGTCCTTGATCTTTAAAGGTGCTCTGCATTTATGTTTTGCGGTCTCAGAAAGGGCTAGCGAGATACCATCTTGTTATATCATATTATGATTGTTTTGAGGAAGTGTTGTCACCCGAGATTTATTATTATGACTCGCTAGTTGATTATGCTATTGATACGAGTAATTATGAGACCTGAGAATTATTGCAAATGTGGTTAGTTATGATCTATGATGAAAACTTGAATGCTAGCTTGACATCGTTACAACAACAAGAGCAAATAGAGTATGTAAAAGTTTTTATTTCTTTCTTTCAGTTTGTCAACTGAATTGCTTGAGGACAAGCAAGGGTTTAAGCTTAGGGGAGTTGATACGTCTTCGGCGTATCTACTTTTCCAAACACTTTTGCCCTTGTTTTGGACTCTGACTTGTATGATTTGAATGGAACTAACCCGGACTGACGCTGTTTTCAGCAGAATTGCCATGGTGCTGTTTTATGTGCAGAAAACAAATATTCTCGGAATGACCTGAAACTCCACGGAACATCTTAGAAAAAACAATAAAAAATCCTCGCCAAATATGAAGACTAGGGGGCCCACACCCTTCTCACGAGGGTGGGGGCGCCCCCCTAGGGCGCGCCCCCTACCTCGTGGGCCCCCTGTAAACCCTCCGACGCCAACTCCAACTCTATATATTTGCTTTCGGAGAGAAAAAAATCAGGGAGAAGAAATCATCGCGTTTTACGATATGGAGCCTCCGCCAAGCCCTAAAACCTCTCGGGAGGGCTGATCTGGAGTCCGTTCGGGGCTCCGGAGAGGGGGATTCGTCGCTGTCGTCATCATCAAGCATCCTCCATCACCAATTTCATGATGCTCACCGCCGTGCGTGAGTAATTCCATCATAGGCTTGCTGGACGGTGATGGGTTGGATGAGATTTATCATGTAATCGAGTTAGTTTTGTTAGGGTTTGATCCCTAGTATCCATTATGTTCTGAGATTGATGTTGCTATGACTTTGCTATGCTTAATGCTTGTCACTAGGGCCCGAGTGCCATGATTTCAGATCTGAACCTATTATGTTTTCATGAATATATGTGAGTTCTTGATCCTATCTTGCAAGTCTATAGTCACCTACTATGTGTTATGACCCGGCAACCCCGAAGTGACAATAATCGGGACCACTCCCGGTGATGACCATAGTTTGAGGAGTTCATGTATTCACTATGTGCTAATGCTTTGTTCCGATTCTATATTGAAAGGAGGCCTTAATATCCCTTAGTTTCCAATAGGACCCTGCTGCCACAGGAGGGTAGGACAAAAGATGTCATGCAAGTTCTTTTCCATAAGCATGTATGACTATATACGGAATACATGCCTACATTACATTGATGAATTGGAGCTAGTTCTGTGTCACCCTATGTTATGACTGTTACATGATGAACCACATATGGCATAATTATCCATCACTGACCCGATGCCTACGAGTTTTCCATATACTGGTTCTCGCTTATTTACTTTTCCGCTGCTACTGTTACAATCACTACAAAATACCAAAAACATTACTTTTGCTGTCTTTACTTTTGCTGCTGCTACCACCACTATCATATTATTTTGCTACTAAACACTTTACCGCAGATACTAAGTTTCTAGGTGTGGTTGAATTAACAACTCAGCTGCTAATACTTGAGAATATTCTTTGGCTTCCCTTGTGTCTAATCAATAAATTTGGGTTGAATACTCTACCCTCGAAAGTTGTTGCGATCCCCTATACTTGTGGGTTATCAGTATGCAACATGCATCGCGCAGGGTAGGTAATGGAGGTGCGTGGCGTGGGAGAGTACCTTGGAAAGGTCCTGCCCGTCTTGAATTGGCGGAGGAGGGCGGTGATCACCCGTGGATGAAGCCGCTGCTCTTCCCCATACGGCCTATAAAAGGGAGGGCAGAGGAGGGAGGAGTCACCCACCTTCGTAGTCCTTCTCTCCTCATCTTCTGTTTCTGCTGGTCATGTTGGAGAAGGAAGCCTGGGGCCAGCTTCCGAGTTCTTGTTTGGGGTTATCGTTGCCTTATGCTTGTGCTGATGCTTGGGGAGTGAGCGTGGTCCTTGGCGTGGCGAGTCTTTTGGTATCTTTGATGCTCGTCCGGGAGGAGGGGCTGGAGATCATTAGGAATCCCAGCACTGACCCTTGCGGAGGTCTTGGGGCCGACGTTGACGAGAGGCGCGTCTTCCTGCCCGCCAAGGTGGTGCGCGACGCGGCTCGGGCCCCCTTTGGAGCGGAGTCATGGGCCGACATCAAACAAGACGCCCCCTCCTAGTCCGCCAAAGCGATGGTAGTGATGCATGTCCGTTGTGGGCTATGTCGCTACCATTTCTTCTTTTTAGGAGGGGTGACGGGCCTTGCTCGTCACCTTGTGCAGCTCCTGGGTGCACACCACCTTCGGATCACAGTGGGTGACCTCCCCACCGGTCCCCTCCTCGCCTCCTTCTCCCATGCGCTCGTTTTATTCTCCTTTCCCTCTCGTTCCAATATCCTGGGGGAGGAGGAGCAGAGAAATGAAAAGAGGGGTCACTGGGTACTTATCTTTTTTCAATCATAAACTTGTAGGCAATAGCCAAATTTTAATTCAAATAATGTAATCTTTCGAGTCCATCTTTGTGTTCTGTAACACTTGTACTTGTAGCTACATGTCAATGAAAGAGATAAACCTTGCCAGGAACCCGTGCATGTATATGTCCATGCAGAGGTGGGGTGCCTCTTTACTGTAATTAAATGAGCTTTCCCTGGCAGGATATCTTGTCGGCACCCTTTTCGTCTGCCGGAGAACCATGTCTGCTGGGGAACTGACTGAGGTGCCAGCCCCCCGCCCACTCCCTTTTTACCAAGGGCCACTGCAACCATCCAGGCTGAAGCGGCGTTCGAGCCAAGGATGGGAGCATCCTGGTTCCAAGAGAGTGGTGAGGTTTCTCTATGCACAAGTTATAGCTTACAGAACACTAATGGACAAGAGGTAAACTTATCTGTTTGGCTTGCCGGGTATCACTGTGTCGTGCAATCTTCTCGTTCCTTGTCGGGGTCAAGTTCACGGCAAGAACCTACAACTCCATGTAGATGGGAATGAATGCAGGATGCAATCCTATCTATATGCATACGCAAATGCTCATGAAATGCTTATGCAGTGATCTGGGTGTGCTCATGCATGCATGCGATCTTGATCGGGGGCCTCCACAGTGCTTCTTTATTTTCTCTTGCACGGGGTCATCGCCCCGGCTTTGTACAAGGGGTTACATGCAACTGAGGCAAGGCCTCTACAAAAGGGTGCCAGCCGGGCCGTGCCCGACAGCCTCGCACCTTACGGGTAGTACTTATGGAGATGCTCAATATTCCATGAGTTTTGCAACTGTGTGCCATCCCTGGTCTCCAGACAGACTGCGCCAGGTCTGGTGACTCGTACCACCTAGTAAGGGCCTTCCCACTTTGGTGATAGCTTGTTTGTACCCTTGGTGGACTGAACGCGCCTAAGGACAAGGTCACCTTCCTCAAAACACCGGGCATGAACCCTGCGGCTATGATAGTGACGCAGGGCTTGCTGGTAGCGTGCAGCACGTGTAGCAGCCCGGAGACGGTTTTCCTCGAGTAGCACCGTGTCATCACGCTAGTGTTGATCTTGCACTACTTCATCGTAGGCAAGTACTCGAGGGGACCCATAAATGAGTTCCGTGGGGATAACTTCTTCTGCCCTGTAGACCAGGGAGAAGGGAGTCTACCCGGTAGCTCGGTTAGGTGTCGTTCTGAGGGACCAGATAACTACCGGCAGCTCCTTGATCCACCGCCTGCCGTGCTTTTGTAGCATATCAAAAGTTCGTGTCTTGAGTCCACGAAGCACTTCAGTGTTCACCCTCTCAGCATGTCCATTGCTCCGGGGGTGTGCCACAGAAGCGAATGAGATTTTGCATCCGAGGGTATGACCGTATTGCATGAAGGCGTGGCTCGTGAATTGGGTGCCATTGTCCGTGATGATCCTTGCCGGAACTCCGAAACGACACACCAATTCTTTCAAGAACTTGATAGCTGACTGAGCAGTCACCTTTCTCACAGCAGTCACTTCTAGCCACTTTGTAAACTTGTCGATGGCAACGAACAAGAATTCAAAGCCCCCATGCTCGGGGGAAGGGGCCGAGGATATCGAATCCCCAGACCGAAAATGGCATGATAGAGGGATTGTCTAAAGAGCTTGGGCAGGTAGGTGTATTTTCTTAGAATGGAACTAATAGGCTTCACATTTCTTGACTAACTCAACCACATCTTGGAGGGCTGTGGGCCAATAGAATCGTTGCCGGAATGATTTCCCAACTAATGCCCTTCATCCAATGTAGGAGCCGCACATTCCTCTGTGAATCTCAGCCAACAGTTCCTTTCCATCCTCCCAGCAAACACACTTCAATTTCACACCATTGGGCCTCCTTCTGTATAGAGTGTCGTCGACAAACTGATACATACTGGCCCTCCAGGCTACTCTTTCATCTTCATCTTGGTTGCCGGGGAGTTCTCCGGTTTGGAGGAAGTGGACAATGTGCCTTGCCCAAGTTGGAGCCTGGGGCTTGGCAACGAGGATTGGCGGCACCTCCTCCACTGCGGGAGCACCAGCCTCGTTCGCGGGGTCCATAGGCCCGGCTAGAGGGGGTGGTCCGGCAGGCTGTGAGGGAGTTGTTTCCGGCAGGGTCTCTGCCGAGAGAGGATGGCTCTACCGAGAGAGGATTACCGTAGTCCAACTTTCTCCTCTTTCGGGCCATTGTGGCTGGTGATACGGCAGGTTGAGAGAGATGGAGAACAAAAGTTCCTGGTTCCACAGGAAGCTTCTGCGCAGCACACTTTGACAGATGATCAGCTATGCTGTTTTCCACACGGGATACATGCTTTGTTTGCAACCCGTCAAAGTGCTCCTCCAATCTCCTTACTTCCTCGAAGTATGCTTCCATCAATGGGCTTTGGTAATCCTTGTTGACTTGTACCACCATAAGCTGTGAATCTCCTCGAATGGTCAACTTCTTAATTCCAAATTCTGCTTCAATCCTGAACCCGGCAAGGAGCCCTTCATACTCTGTTGTATTGTTGGTGGATTCTTCCCGGGCAAAGTGCATCTGAACAACGTACTTCAAGTGCTCCCCAGAGGGGGCAACAAGAAGCACGCCAGCCCCTGCATCTTGTAGGGTAAAAGCACCATCAAAATACACGATCCATTCTTGGGGTGATTCCTTGCCGGGGATGGCTGTCTCTGTCCTTTCCTCATCAGGGGTTGGCGTCTGTTCTGCAATGAACTCTGCCAATGCCCTGCTCTGAATAGTTGAAGTGCTCTCAAACTTCAAAGCAAAGCTGGATAGCTCCAAAGCTCATTCCACTATTCTGCCAGTTGCCTCAGGGTTTCGGAGTATCCTTTGTAACGGAAAACGAGTAACAACCGTGATCTCATGGGCTTGGAAGTAGTGGTGCATTTTCCTTGAGGCCATAATAAGACCAAAGATCAACTTTTGCATGCTAGAGTACCTCGATCTAGCCCCCTGTAACAAGGAGCGGGCGAAGTACACTGGGCGCTGCACCATTTTCTTCCTTGCCGTCTCCCTGGGGTTGTTTTCGTTGCCGTGCTCACTGCTGTCCTGATCCTTCTCTGACTCTGTTGTTCTCTGTTCAGTTTCTGTCTCATCCACCTCTCACTATGCTACCAAGGCTGCACTGACCACCTGGTTGGTTTCCGCCAAGTATAGCAACAATGGTTCTTGGGGTTTGGGTGCAACCAAGGTGGGTACGGATGATAGGTAGGCTTTTAACTCTTGCAGAGTTGCATCTGCTTCCGGGGTCCACTTCATAGGCCCTGCCTTCTTCAAAACCTTGAAGAATGGCAGGGCACGCTCGGCAGACTTGCAGATGACTCTGCTCAACGTGGCAATGCATCCCGTCAAGCGCCTCACATCCTTAATTGTCCTTGGTGCTTCGATCTGCTCAATGGCCTTGATCTTGTCGGGGTTGGCTTCGATCTCCCGATGGGACACGAAGAACTCAAGTAGCTTGCCGGAGGGAACACCGAATACACACTTCTCCGGATTAAGCTTCGGATTGATCTTGCGTAGATTAGCAAATGTATCTTCCAAATCCCGAACAAGGGTGGTCTTATCCTTGGTTTTGACCATGATATCATCCATATAGGCTTCTATATTTCTGTGCAACTGTGGCTCAAAACCGATCTGGACTGCCCTTGCAAAAGTGGACCCGACACTCTTTAATCCAAACGGCATGCGGACAAAGCAGTACGTACCACACGGAGTAATGAACGACGTCTTCTCTTCATCTTCCTTGGATATGAAGATCTGATGATATCCGGAGTATGCGTCCAGAAAGGAGAGAAAATCACACCCCGAAGTAGAATCCACGATCTGGTCGATGCGTGGTAAGGGAAATGGGTCCTTTGGGCAAGCCTTGTTGAGGTATGTGAAATCGATGCAAAGCCTCCACTTTATTCTCCCGCAGGAAGGCAACGAGCGCACTTTCCTATTTGTCATCAAGGGTGGCGTTGATAGTGAAAGTACCATCAACGCCAGCCAGCCCTGCTGGGACCTTCTTCACTTGGGGTGCATTAACCTTGGATCTCTTGCTGTTGGAACACTCCGGCACGTCGTCAATGGGTGCCGTGCACTCGGAGGGGGCATGCTTCCCGGACTCCTTGTTGTAGGTCCTACAATCCCTCTTCTTTCCTTTGCTTTCCTTGGCGGGGACTGCCGCTGCTGCCGCTTCCGCTGCAACTGCATCCCGATACATCTTGTCCACATAGATAATTGCATCCTTCGCATCAGATGGGATAGTGTAACACCCCGTATGTAACCTGCCATATTTGTATTCCAACTCTTGCCATTTCCGGCACTAAGTTATTTTATTTCCTCGTTGTCGGGTTTTCATCTTCGTGTTGTTTTGTCTTTGTCTTGCATCTCATATCATGTCATCATGTGCATTGCATTTGCATACGTGTTCGTCTCATGCATCCCAGCATTTTCCCCGTTGTCCGTTTTGCATTCCGGCGCTCCTATGTCCTCCGGTGTCCCTTTCTACCTCTTTTCGTGTGCGGGTATCAAATGTTCTCGGATTGGACTGAGACTTGTCATGCGGCCTTGGTTTACTACCGGTAGACCGCATGTCAAGTTTCGTGCCATTTGGACTTCGTTTGATACTCCAATGGTTAACCGAGGGACCGAAAAGGCCTCGTGTGTGTTGCAGCCCAACACCCCTCCAAAGTGTCCCAAAACCCACCAAAACTCCTTCCATCATCTAGGCCGTTCGATCATGATTGCGTGGCCGAAAACCGCACCTCATTTGGAGTCTCCTAGCTCCCTATGCCTATATATATGTGCCTCCCCGTCCAAATCCGGGTCCAAAACCCTAAAATTCCGCTCCCCGCGCCGCCGGACACGTCCGGAGCGGACCGGACGCGTCCGCTGCCGCCTCCGCGCCAATCGCGCGGTGCCACGTGTCCCTGGCCGGCCGCCGCCGCCGCTGAGGACCGCTCGGCCCGAGTCAGGCCCCCGAGCCCAACGCCTCCCGCGACGCCGCCAGACTCCGCTCCTCGCCGCGCCGCTTCTCTTCCTCCGCCGCGCCGCCACCCGCGCCGGCCGGAGCTGCTCACCGGCCGAGGTGCCTCGCCGCCATCTCGCCTCTCGCCGGTGCTGCCAAGTCCTCCACCGCCACCTAGAGCCTCCTCGTCGCTGGCGCACCCCGGGTCCGGCGAGCCTCTCCTCTATGGCGTCCTCCTACGGCCGCGATGAACTCCGGCGGCTACAGTAACTCCGGTGCCGACCATCCTCGAGGTCCACGGCCGATCCCGATCTGGATCTGGATCTCGGTTGACCTAATCTGCCCTAACCCTAATTTTTATGCACTTTTCATCGCATCATTTCTCCACAACCGTAGCTCCGTTTTGGGCGTGTAGCATATCGAAATGTTCGTCTCGACGAGTATTTCATTTCATCTCATTGCATCATGTTCATTTGAGCTCATCTTGACGCCCTAATTGTTGTTGGAAGAGTGCTACTTTCTGTTAGTTTTAGATTCTTATCAGCAAATGCACTTTTGTCATTTTTGCCATGACTGTTGTGTGCCTCCTATGATCTTGAGCTCTACATGAGTTTTGAAATATGCCATGCCATCTTTACAGGGGTGTGTGCCATGTATTTTTGTGATCTCTGTGGTGACTAGCACAAGCATGCAAACTAGCCCTCTCAATGTTGCTAATTTCAGGGACTTGGAAATATTCTAAGTCTTTGCCCTGTCAATATTTTTATGCCATGTGTTCATGTTGCTACCGAGTGATCCATGCCTCTTTTGAGCATCATCAGTAAGGATGTTTTGTAGATATTGTGGTGCTCTATCCATCCATGTTTTGGTTTGCATTTATGGAGCACCCTGTCTTGAGTCAATCGAGCTCTACTTTTGCTATAAAATGTTCCTGGCAGAATGTTTACATGTTAAGCATTTTTGCCGAGCTTGTTGTAGTTGATCAATGCATGTTATGTTGTTGTTCTTGCCATGTTTAGCTTCTATGCCATGTCTACTTCCTGGGTGTATGCTTAGTTTGTCATGCTTTGCTTTGTGGTGAGTGCATCAAGCTCGTAAACATGCCTACTTAATATCTGTTTTGCCATGTTCCATTTTTTCACTAAATCTGAATCTGTTAACGATAATTGGTATGTTTACGTGGTTGCCATTGTATTTTATGATCCCTTTTGGCTTATGGTCAGTAAGGGACTTTTGTTGTATGCTTTGAGTAGCTTCATGTCGTTCCTTGATTTGCGATGATATGTTCCTGTAGCATGTAGTTATCTTGCTCTAAACATTGCTTCCTGATGTTAAATTCCTGACATGTTGTTATTTTCACTAAGTCTGTAACCTGTAATCTTTTGCACTTTTGCCATGCTTCTTTGAACCTGTTATTGAGTGAATTAGCCGTAGCTCAGTGTTCATCTTTTGTCAAGCATCACGAGTGGATCCTGCCATGTATTTTGTTGCTATGTTAGAGTGATGTAGCATGTTGTTCTTGATGCATTTAGAGGGCCTCGTGCTGTTAATTGCAGCCTTGTGCCATTTTTGTTTGGCTTGCCATTTCCAAACCGTGCATCCGATTCCGGTGATCTTTATATCGATTTCGACCGAAATCAACTACTCTTTCGAGAGGCACTCTTGGATTTCCATGTTTAGGCCAGGTTCAATCATTCCTTTCCAAATCATGCATATGCATCACATACCGCATCCCGCATATCATGACATGTTTTGCATCATGTTGTTTGTGCATTGCACGTGGTTGATTGTTCTCCCTTTGCTTGTGTTTCTTGCTTTGGGTAGATAGGGATATGAGTACGTGATCGAGGATCCTGTTGAGTACGTTTACGAGGATCAAGTCAACTCGGAGAACTTTGCAGGCAAGATGACCATACCCTCGAAATCACTTCTATCTTAGCTTGCTAGATGCTCGCCCTTTTGCTGTGCGTATGCTACGATACCTACCACTTGCTTATCATGCCTCCCATATTGCCATGTCAAACCTCTAACCCACCTTGTCCTAGCAAACCGTTGTTTGGCTTTGTTACCGCTTTGCTCAGCCCCTCTTATAGCGTTGCTAGTTGCAGGTGAAGATTGGAGTTTGTTCCTTATTGGAACATGTTTATTGTTGGGATATCATTATTATATCTTGTCTATTTTTTAATGCACCTATATACTTGGTAAAGGATGGAAGGCTCAGCCTTATGCCTGGTGTTTTGTTTCACTCTTGCGGCCCTCGTTTCCGTCATACCGGTGTTATGTTCCTTGATTTTGCGTTCCTTACACGGTTGGGTTATAATGGGAACCCCTTGACAGTTCGCCTTGAATAAAACTCCTCCAGCAATGCCCAACATTTGTTTTACCATTCGCCACCTAGCCTTTTTCCCTTGGGTTTCGTGGACTCAAGGGTCATCTTTATTTTAACCCCCCGGGCCAGTGCTTCTCTAAGTGTTGGTCCAAACTAAGCGATGTCCGGGGCTACCAGGGGCAACTCTGGGCTGGCCTACCCGACGTCTTGCTCATCCGTTGTGCCCTGAGAACGAGATATGTGCAGCTCCTATCGGGATTTGTCGGCACATTCGGGTGGCTTTGCTGGTTTAGTTTTACCATTGTCGAGATGTCTTGTAACCGGGATTCCGAGTCTGATCGGATTGTCTTGGGAGAAGGAATATCCTTCGTTGGTCGCGAGAGCTTGTGATGGGCTAAGTTGGAACACCCCTACAGGGATTTGAACTTTCAAAAGCCGTGCCCGCGGTTATGGGCAGATGGGAATTTGTTAATGTCCGGTTGTAGAAAACCCGAAACTTAACTTAATTAAAATGAATCAACAGAGTGTGTGGCCGTGATGGTCTCTTTTCGGCGGAGTCCGGGAAGAGAACACGGTCTCAGGTTATGCTTGAACGTAGGTTGTTCTAGGATCACTTCTTGATCATAGATTCTCGACCGTGCCTTTGCCTTCTCTTCTCGCTCTCATTTGCATATGTTAGCCACCAAATATGCTAGTCGCTTGCTGCAGCTCCACATCATACCTTTTACCCTTCCTATAAGGTTAAATAGTCTTGATCGCGAGGGTGTGAGATTGCTGAGTCCACCATGACTCATAGATTACTTCCAAAACCAGATGCAGGGACCGATGATACCGCTCCAGGTGATTCGACTGAGCTCAAGTGGGAGTTCGATGAGGACTCAGGACGATACTATGTTTCCTTTCCAGACAATCAGTAGTGGAGCCCAGTTGGGGTGATCGGGGACATTGTTGCATTTGGGGTTTATCTTATTTTGGTTCCGTAGTCAGACCTTGAGTGTATCTGGATGAATGTAATGATATTTATGCTATTGTGTGACGTGGCGAGTGTAAGCCAACTATTGTACCTCTTTTCCTTATTCATTACATGGGTTGTTGTGAAGATTAACTCACTTGCGACATTGCTTTCAATGCGGTTATGCCTCTGTGTCGTGCTTCGACACGTGGGAGATATAGCCGCATCGAGGGCATTACAAGTTGGTAATCAGAGCCTTCACCGACCTTAGGAGCCCCCTGGTTGATCGAATTGTTGGCGTTGTTGAGTCTAGAAAAATGTTTTGAGTCATTTAGGATTATATATATCAGAGAGTAGGATTCTTTTTACTCCTCAGTCCCTTCGTCGCTCTGGTGAGGCATCCTGACGTAGAGTTTTGACTCTTCTCTTCTCAAATTTCACTAAAAAATTTTAGGATCACGCGGGTATCTTGGAATCATTCCGATGGTTTTGTGACGAGAACATTGTTCTTGGTGCCTCCTGACATTTAGGGGTTGTGGCAGTGTCCCGGGGAGTTGAGCTCCGAGGTGTTGTCGTCACAATTTTATCATTGCAATTCTGGAATACCTGAGTTTCGCCGACATCGAAAATCTCTTTTATGCAGTTGTTGGTGAGATAACCTCGACGCCACCCAGTACTGGGGCGGGAGTTCGGGAGTATTGCCATAACTTGTATAACGGATGATTTTCGAAGGTTGAGGTAAATGATTTCCGAAGGTTTCTTGGTCATGTGTTGAAGGATGGATACAGCTGGATGTAGGATTTGCTAGCTTTTGGTGAGATATTATGCTTCCCCTGTATCCCCAACACCTGATTGCATAACCGGAAAGGTTTGGGAGTTTCATAGGTGGGAATTCTTGTAGCTCTAGTATTTCTTCCGTGGATATTTGGTTTGTGATTGGGTAATCCTTACCAAGTATTTCTTCTTGTCCGTACCTTGTTATTTTATTCTTCTGCCTCTATCTAAGTTGCTTCTCAATTTATGGAAGTGTGACCATTTCAATTGGAATGCATTCGTCATTTTGTTCGGATGTTAAGACTATATGTTGCAAATTCAATCCATTTGATTCAGCTTGAATATATGTCTGTCAAGATGCTAACGGATGTCACCCTCTTCAGGATGGCTCCCCCAACGCGTTTGAATCCTGGTCCGCCACCACCACCTCCACCTCCGGAGGCATGGCAAGCTGTGATGGCCGCTACCAATGCAAACACGCAGCTGATCATGCAAATTTTGCAAGAGCGTAACCAAGGGAACCAAGGTCATGGCAACAATCAGAATCAGTTTGCTACACTCAACCAGTTCCTCGCTAACCAGCCAAAGACCTTCAGTAACTGTGTCGAAGGAACATATGCTGATGATTGGCTTCTGGATATCTGCAAGCATTTCGAGTGCAGCAACGTCAGGCCTGAGGACTTTGTCAAGTTTGCTTCTTTCCAACTCAAAGACCAAGCTGCTGAGTGGTATCAGCAATACAAAGATTCCAGAGGAGGCCATGTGATTACTTGGGATGAATTCCGTCAAGACTTCAAAGCTCACCACATTCTTCAGAGTGTTGTTGAGAGCAAGCGTGAGGAATTCCGCAACCTGAAGCAACGCAGCTTGTCTGTTTACCAGTATAACATCATGTTCCAGAAGCTCGCTCGTTTCGCCAAGCAAGACATCCCTGACGAGAAGAGCATGATTTATCAGTTCAGAGGTGGCCTTAGAGAAGATCTCCAACTTGCTCTTGTGCTTTTTGAGCCTCAGAAGTACGATGAGTTTTACAACATGGCACTGAAACAAGAGACTGCTCAACTCAAGTGCGATGCTTCCAAGAAGCGAGTCAGAGATGCAACTCATTCTTCCTCAACTCAAGTGGCAACTAAGCAGCAAAAGTATTGGTTGCCTCCTCCTCCTCTGTTCTGTCAGCCTTATCAGCAGAAGAGCAAAGGTGGCAATGGATCTTCCCACCCACCCAACTCTGGCTTTCAGAACAAGACTTCGTCTCATGCTCCAAGATCAGGTGCTCCGTATCACCGTCCGCTTTTAGAGGTCACGTGCAACAAGTGTCAGCAGAAGGGTCACTATGCCAACAAATGCTTCAATCAGAGGCGTCTTCCTCCTCCTCCTCCTCATGTGAGATCTGCTAGCACTGCAGTGGTCAAGCATAACCCCAAGTCTGATAAGATCAACATGATGAACGCAGCTCAGGCAGAGGACTCGTCAGATGTGATTACGGGTAACCTTCCTGTTAACGATATCCCTGCAAGAGTTCTTTTTGATACTGGTGCATCTTTGTCATTCATATCGAAGCCTTTTGCATCCATGCATGATTTGCATACTGTTGATTTGCCTAAGCTGATAGCGGTTTCTTCTCTGGGTTCTTTCATGAACACCAAAATGATGGCTCCGGATGTTTCTATCACGTTGGGCGACTATAAGTTTCTTTCTTCTCCAATGGTCCTTGGTAACTCGGATATTGATCTTATTCTCAGAATGGACTGGCTTTATAAGCACAAGGCTCAGCTTGATTGTGCTGGTAGGCAGATTCAATTGACACATTCGTCTCAGGATGTAATCGTCTTTGCCGCTCGTGATGATACCATTCGTCTGTTTTCTCTCAATGAGAAGGGCAAGCTGGATGCCATCTCTCAGATTCCAGTCATTTGTGAATATCAAGACGTCTTTCCAGAAGAGCTTCCAGGAATGCCTCCGCACCGGCCAGTTGAATTCATCATCGATCTTGAGCCTGGCACATAACCTATTTGCAAACGTCCTTACAAGCTTGGACCTGAAGAGTTGAAGGAGCTGAAGAAGCAACTCGATATTCGAGAGCGTATGGGTCTCATCCGACCAAGTTCTTCCCCATGGGGTTGTGGTGTTCTTTTCATCAAGAAGAAGGATGGAACGGACCGACTCTGTGTCGACTATCGTCCATTGAACAAGAAGACAATAAAGAACAAGTACCCACTTCCCAACATCAACGAGCTGTTTGAACAACTCAAAGGTGCTCAAGTATTCTCCAAGCTTGATCTCCGTATGGGCTATCATCAGATTCGCATTCGTGAAGAAGATATCCCCAAGACAACATTTAGAACAAGCTATGGTTCATATGAATACACTGTCATGTCTTTCGGCCTCGTCAACGCCCCTCCAACTTTCTCTCGCATGATGAACTTCATCTTCAACGCCTACACAAATGACTTCGTCTTGGTCTACCTTGATGACATTTTGGTCTTTTCCAAGAACAAGGAGGATCATGCCAAGCACTTGAGATTGGTGCTGGATAAACTCAAAGAACATCAGTTCTATGCGAAGTTTTCAAAGTGCGAGTTTTGGCTCGATGAGGTTCTCTACCTTGGGCATATCATCTCCACCAAGGGCATAGCTGTTAATCCTGAGAAGGTGTCTACAATTGTGAATTGGGAACCACCCCAGAATGTGAAGCAACTCCACAGCTTCCTTGGGCTCGCAAGTTATTGTCGAAGGTTCGTTGAGAACTTCTCTAAGATTGCGAAGCCTCTTTCCAACCTTCTCTATAAGCATGTGAAGTACGTGTGGTCGCCTGAATGTGACATCGCTTTCAACACCCTGAAAGAGAAGTTAGTCACTGCTCCAGTTCTGACTCCTCCTGATGAATCCAAACCGTTTGAGGTCTTCGGTGATGCTTCCCTTCAAGGTCTTGGTGCAGTGTTGATGCAAGAGAAGAAAGTTGTGGCCTATACCTCTCCCCAGTTGAAGCCCAACGAAAAGAACTACCCTACTCATGACCTCGAGTTGGTGGCAGTTGTCCATGCTCTTTTAACTTGGAGACATCTCTTATTGGGAAGAAAAGTGGACATCTTCACCGATCACAAGAGTCTCAAGTATATCTTCACTCAGCCAAACCTCAACCTCAGGCAGACTCGTTGGGTCGAAATGATTCAAGAGTATAATCCGAGTATCGAATATACTCTAGGCAAGGCCAATGTAATTGCTGACGCATTGAGTAGGAAGGCTTACTGCAATAGTCTGATTATCAAGCCTTATCAACCAGAGCTTTGTGAAGCTTTCCGCAAACTTAATCTTCAAGTTGTTCCTCAAGGATTTCTTGCCAACCTGCATGTCTCTCCTACTTTGGAAGATCATATTCGTGAGGCTCAACTTCTTGATGCTATGGTGAAGAAGGTGAAGATTGGGATTGCCAAGAGTCAACCCAAGTACAAGTGCTATCGTCTTGATGACAAGGATACTCTATTCTTCAAGGATCGCATTGTTGTGCCTAAAGGTGACCTTCGTAAAGTCATTATGAACGAGTCTCACAATTCACTCCTCTCTATTCACCCTGGAAGTACAAAGATGTACCATGACCTCAAGCAGTCATATTGGTGGACTCGAATGAAGCGCGAGATTGCTCAGTTCATGAATGAATGTGATGTCTGCAGAAGAGTGAACGCAGAACACCAACGACCAGCTGGTCTCCTCCAACCTGTTGCCATTCCAGAATGGAAGTTTGACCACATTGAGATGGACTTCGTGACTGGATTTCCAAAGTCCAAGCGTGGCAATGATGTTATCTTTGTTGTCATCGACAAACTCACTAAAGTGGCTCATTTTCTTCCTATCAAAGAATCTATCACAGTAGCTCAGTTGGCAGAGCTATATACCTCCGGGATTGTCTCGCTGCACGGCATTCCGCAGTTGATATCTTCAGATCGTGGGAGTATTTTCACCTCTAAGTTCTGGGATTATTTTCAGAAGGCCATGGGCACCAACATTCGCTTCAGCACAGCTTTTCATCCTCAAACCAATGGCCAAGTCGAGCGAGTCAATCAAATTCTTGAAGATATGCTCAGGGCATGTGTCATTTCTTTCGGTATGAAGTGGGAAGATTGTCTTCCTTATGCCGAGTTCTCCTACAACAACAGCTTCCAAGCGAGTTCGGGCAAGGCCCCATTCGAGATTCTCTATGGCAGGAAGTGTTGTACTCCTCTTAACTGGTGAGAGACAGGTGAACGCCAACTTCTTGGCAATGACTTGATCACAGAGGCTGAAGAAATGTGCAAAGTCATTCGTGAAAATCTCAAAGCCGTGCAATTGCGCCAGAAGAGTTACTATGATAGCAAGCATCGTGACTTGGCTTTCAAGATCGGAGACCATGTCTACCTCTGCGTCTCTACAATGAAAGGTACTCGTCGCTTTGGTATCAAAGGGAATCTTGCCCCAAGATACATGGGTCCTTTCAAGATCATTGGCAAAAGAGGCGATCTCGCCTATCAACTTTAGCTTTCGTCCAACTTTGCAAACATGCGCAATGTCTTTCACATGTCTCAACTCCGCAAGTGTTTCAAGACTCCTGACCGCACCATCAACTTCGAAGAGATTGATCTCCAAGAAGACCTGTCTTATCATCAGCACCCAGTTGCTATTCTTGAAAAAACTGAGCGCAAGACTCGCAACAAGTCTATCAAATTCCTGAAAGTCAAGTGGTCACATCATTCCGATCGTGAAGCCACCTGGTAATGTGAGGATCACCTCCGTTCTGAGTACCCAGAGTTTTTCCAGTCCTAGATCTTGGGACGAGATCCTTTCGTAGTGGTGGAGTGTTGTAACACCCCGTATGTAACCTGCCATATTTGTATTCCAACTCTTGCCATTTCCGGCACTAAGTTATTTTATTTCCTCGTTGTCGGGTTTTCGTCTTTGTTTTTTTGTCTTTGTCTTGCATCTCATATCATGTCATCATGTGCATTGCATTTGCATACGTGTTCATCTCATGCATCCGGGCATTTTCCCCGTTGTCCGTTTAGCATTCCGGCGCTCCTATGTCCTCCGGTGTCCCTTTCTACCTCTTTTCGTGTGTGGGTAACAAACGTTCTCGGATTGGACTGAGACTTGTCATGCGGCCTTGGTTTACTACCGGTAGACCGCCTGTCAAGTTTCATGCCATTTGGACTTCGTTTGATACTCCAACGGTTAACCGAGGGACCGAAAAGGCCTCGTGTGTGTTGCAGCCCAACACCCCTCCAAAGTGTCCCAAAACCCACCAAAACCCCTTCCATCATCTAGGTCGTTCGATCACGATCGCGTGGCCGAAAACCACACCTCATTTGGAGTCTCCTAGCTCCCTATGCCTATATATATGTGCCTCCCCGTCCAAATCCGGGTCCAAAACCCTAAAATTCCGCTCCCCGCGCCATCGGACACGTCCGGAGCGGACCGGACACGTCCGCCGCCGCCTCCGTGCCAATCGCGCAGTGCCACGTGTCCCTGGCCGGCCACCGCCGCCGCCGAGGACCGCTCGGCCCGAGTCAGGCCCCCGAGCCCAACGCCGCCCGACTCCGCTCCTCGCCGCGCCGCTTCTCTCCCTCCGCCGCGCCGCCACCCGCGCCGGCCGGAGCTGCTCACCGGCCGAGGTGCCTCGCCGCCATCTCGCCTCTCGCCGGTACTGCCAAGTCCTCCGCCGCCGCCCGGAGCCTCCTCGTCGCCCGCGCACCTCGGGTCCGGCGAGCCCCTCCTCTCCGGCGTCCTCCTACGGCCGTGACGAACTCCGACGGCTACAGTAACTCTGGTGCCGACCATCCTCGAGGTCCGCGCTCGATCCCAATCTGGATCTGGATCTCGGTTGACCTAATCTGCCCTAACCCTACTTTTTATGCACTTTTCATTGCATCATTTCTCCACAACCGTGGCTCCGTTTTGGGCATGTAGCATATCGAAATGTTCGTCTCGACGAGTACTTCATTTTGTCTTATTGCATCATGTTCATTTGAGCTCATCTTGATGCCCTAAATGCTGTTGGAAGAGTGCTAGTTTTTGTTAGTTTCAGATTCTTATCAGCAAATGCACTTTTGTCATTTTTGCCATGACTGTTGTGTGCCTCCTATGATCTTGAGCTCTACATGAGTTTTGAAATATGCCATGCCATCTTTACAGGGGTGTGTGCCATGTATTTTTGTGATCTCTGTGGTGACTAGCACAAGCATGCAAAGTAGCCCTCTCAATGTTGCTAATTTCAGGGACTTGGAAATATTCTAAGTCTTTGCCCTGTCAATATTTTTATGCCATGTGTTCATGTTGCTACCGAGTGATCCATGCCTCTTTTGAGCATCATCAGTAAGGATGTTTTGTAGATATTGTGGTGCTCTATCCATCCATGTTTTGGTTTGCATTTATGGAGCACCCTGTCTTGAGTCAATCGAGCTCTACTTTTGCTATAAAATGTTCCTGGCAGAATGTTTACATGTTAAGCATTTTTGCCGAGCTTGTTGTAGTTGATCAATGCATGCTATGTTGTTGTTCTTGCCATGTTTAGCTTCTATGCCATGTCTACTTGCTGGGTGTATGCTTAGTTTGTCATGCTTTTCTTTGTGGTGAGTGCATCGAGCTCGTAAACATGCCTACTTAATATCTGTTTTGCCATGTTCCATTTTTTCACTAAATCTGAATCTGTTAACGATAATTGGTATGTTTACGTGGTTGCCATTGTATTTTATGATCCCTTTTGGCTTATGGTCAGTAAGGGGCTTTTGTTGTATGCTTTGAGTAGCTTCATGTTGTTCCTTGATTTGTCATGATATGTTCCTGTAGCATGTAGTTATCTTGCTCTAAACATTGCTTCCTGATGTTAAATTCCTGACATGTTGTTTTCACTAAGTCTGTAACCTGTAATCTTTTGCACTTTTGCCATGCTTGTTTGAACCTGTTATTGAGTGAATTAGCCATAGCTCAGTGTTCATCTTTTGTCAAGCATCATGAGTGGATCCCTGCCATGTATTTTGTTGCTATGTTAGAGTGCTGTAGCATGTTGTTCTTGATGCATTTAGAGGGCCTCATGCTGTTAATCGCAGCCTTGTGCCATTTTTGTTTTGCTTGCCAGTTCCAAACCGTGCATCCGATTCCGATGATCTTTATATCGATTTCGACCGAAATCAACTACTCTTTAGAGTGGCACTCTTGGATTTCCAAGTTTAGGCCAAGTTCAATCATTCCTTTCAAAATCATGCATATGCATCACATACCGCATCCCGCATATCATGACATGTTTTGCATCATGTTGTTTGTGCATTGCACGTGGTTGATTGTTCTCCCTTTGCTTGTGTTTCTTGCTTTGGGTAGAGATGGGAGACGAGTACGTGATCGAGGATCCTATTGAGTACGTTTACGAGGATCAAGTCAACTCGGAGAACTTTGCAGGCAAGATGACCATACCCTCGAAATCACTTCTATCTTAGCATGCTAGATGCTCGCCCTTTTTCTATGCATATGCTATGATACCTACCACTTGCTTATCATGCCTCCCATATTGCCATGTCAAACCTCTAACCCACCTTGTCCTAGCAAACCGTTGTTTGGCTTTGTTACCGCTTTGCTCAGCCCCTCTTATAGTGTTGCTAGTTGCAGGTGAAGATTGGAGTTTGTTCCTTGTTGGAACATGTTTATTGTTGGGATATAATTATTATATCTTGTCTATTTTTTTAATGCACCTATATACTTGGTAAAGGATGGAAGGCTCAACCTTATGCCTGGTGTTTTGTTCCACTCTTGCCGCCCTAGTTTCCGTCATACCGGTGTTATGTTCCTTGATTTTGCGTTCCTTACACGGTTGGGTTATAATGGGAGCCCCTTGACAGTTCGCCTTGAATAAAACTCCTCTAGCAATGCCCAACATTTGTTTTACCATTCGCCACCTAGCCTTTTTCCCTTGGGTTTCACGGACTCAAGGGTCATCTTTATTTTAACCCCACCCCGGGCCAGTGCTTCTCTAAGTGTTGGTCCAAACTGAGCGATGTCCGGGGCTACCAGGGGCAACTCTGGGCTGGCCTACCCGACATCTTGCTCATCCGTTGTGCCCTGAGAATGAGATATGTGCAGCTCCTATCGGGATTTGTCGGCACATTCGGGTGGCTTTGCTGGTTTAGTTTTACCATTGTCGAGATGTCTTGTAACCGGGATTCCGAGTCTGATCGGATTGTCTTGGGAGAAGGAATATCCTTCGTTGGTCGTGAGAGCTTGTGATGGGCTAAGTTGGAACACCCCTGCAGGGATTTGAACTTTCGAAAGCCGTGCCCGCGGTTATGGGCAGATGGGAATTTGTTAATGTCCGGTTGTAGAAAACCCGAAACTTAACTTAATTAAAATGAATGAATAGAGTGTGTGGCCGTGATGGTCTCTTTTCGGAGGAGTCCGGGAAGAGAACACGGTCTCGGGTTATGCTTGAACGTAGGTTGTTCTAGGATCACTTCTTGATCATAGATTCTCGATCGTGCCTTTGCCTTCTCTTCTCGCTCTCATTTGCGTATGTTAGCCACCAAATATGCTAGTCGCTTGCTGCAGCTCCACATCATACCTTTTACCCTTCCTATAAGGTTAAATAGTCTTGATCGCGAGGGTGTGAGATTGCTGAGTCCCCCATGACTCACAGATTACTTCCAAAACCAGATGCAGGGACCGATGATACCGCTCCAGGTGATTCGACTGAGCTCAAGTGGGAGTTTGATGAGGACTCAAGACGATACTACGTTTCCTTTCCAGACGATCAGTAGTGGAGCCCAGTTGGGGCGATCGGGGACATTGTTGCATTTGGGGTTTATCTTTATTTTGGTTCCATAGTCGGACCTTGAGTGTATCTGGATGAATGTAATGATATTTATGCTATTGTGTGACGTGGCGAGTGTAAGCCAACTATCGTACCTCTTTTCCTTATTCATTGCATGGGTTGTTGTGAAGATTACCTCACTTGCGACATTGCTTTCAATGCGGTTATGCCTCTAAGTCGTGCTTCGACACGTGGGAGATATAGCCGCATCAAGGGCGTTACAGATAGTGAGGACCCCTAGTGGCCCAGACATTTTTAGGGTGTTGTAAGCATAGTGGGATGCTGCCATGAACTTGGCCAGGGCTGGTCGTCCAAGAATCCCATTGTACGGCAGGGAGAGATCAACCACATCAAACTCAATCTTCTTGGTCTAATAGTTCAGTTCTCCCCCAAACGTCACCGGCAATGTAATCTTCCCCTTAGGATGACTCCTGCCAGGATTAACTCCTTGGAACGTGTTGGTGGCCTCTAGCTCTTCTTATCCTATCTGAAGCTTGCTGATAACTGCTGGGGAAATCAGATTCAACCCGGCCCCGCCGTCCACTAGCATCTTTGTGACCTTGAGGTTGCGAATTGTCGTGGAGACCAACAATGGCAAACACCCTACCGCAGTGGTGCGATCAGGGTGATCCTCTGTCCGCATGTAGAGTTAGTTATGATAGCAATGTTTGCTATCTAATCAGTGTGTAATGACTGATTTGCCACTGTGGTGACCCCTTGATCTATAAAAGGAGTACCATGGTAACCGTAGAAAGGATTCAGACCCTCGCATACTCATACGCGCGTAGTCACTCTCACCCCGAGGCAACCCTGCCGGGCAGGAGCATTGCGTTTTCCACCATAATCCACCATTAATACACCGAAGCAGGAGTAGGGTTTTACACCTCGCGACGGCCCAAACTGGGTAAAACTACCTGTGTGATCTCTATCATGCTGTGTTATGCTTCTCTTCTCTTTGTGCAATGTGCCCATCCCCTACCGAACCACAAAGGGGCTCATGGCCCCATAGGTGGCTGTGGTTTCCCACGACACACTTGCTCCTGCCAACCAAGATCTTGGGGGGAAGAAGAGGAAGAAGACCGGCATGACCACTAACTCCCGCAAGCGCGCCTCTTCGGAGTGTTGCGCTCCCGTCGAGGATGTGCCAGAGAGCTCTACCGGCAAGAGCAAGAAGAGCAAAATTGCTCCACCAAAAACCAAGAAGGTGTCCACCAAGGAGGTCAACCCTGGGGGAACTTTCATCATAAGTTCCACCCTTGATATTAAATAGGAAAGCACACACATTGCCTTCCCGCGGGCGAATGTTGATGTGTTTGCATGGCAACCATCTAACATCCCCAGTGTTGCCAAGGAGGTAACTGAGCACCACCTTGCCATTTGTCCGCACGTGCGGCCCGTCAAGCAGAAGGTGAGGAAGCAGGCTTTGGAGCAGCAACAATTCATTACCAAATAGATCAAGAAGATGGAAGTAGCAGGTTTGGTTAGAGGTGTACTCCATCCCACGTGGTTGGCTAATCTAGTTGTTGTGCGCAAGTTGAACGGCAAGTGGTGGCTTTGCATTGATTATGTAGACATCAATAAAGCTTGCTCGAAGGATCGCGCGTCAACCAAATTGTTGACTCCAATGCTGGATATGATCTGCTACCGTTCCTTGATGCCTACTCTGGGTATCATCAGATATTCATGTCAAAAGAAGATGAAGAGAAGACCACATTCATCACTCCATGTGGCACGTACTGCATGATACATATGCCTTTCGGATTGAAGAGTGCTGGTTCAACATTTGCAAGAGCAGTCCAGATTGGTTTTGAACCTGAGCTACACAGAAATGTGGAAGCATATATGGATGACGTAGTGGTCAAAACCAAGGACAAGACAACATTAATACAAGACTTAGAAGAAACATTTGCTAATCTACGTAGGATCAACCTGAAGCTCAATCCTAAGAAGTTTATTATTGTTATTCCATCCGGCAAGCTTCTTGGGTCCCTTGTTTATCAACGCAGAATTGAAGCCAATCTCGGCAAGATCAAAGCAATTGAGAAGATTGAAGCATCCAGGCACGTCAAGGATGTGCGTCGCCTTGCCGATTGCATTGCTCCACTAAGGAGGTTCATCTCCAAGTCTGCTGAGTGCGCCCTGTCGGTTTTCAAAATTTTGAGAAGGCGGGTCCAATGAAATGGACTCTGGAAGCGGAGGCAGCGATGCAAGACTTGAAGAAATAACTCTCCTCTGTGCCAACACTGGTTGCGCTAAGACCACAAGAGCTATTGTTGTTATACTTGGCGGCAACGAATCAAGTGGTCAGTGTTGCACTGGTGGCAGAGAGAGAAGCTGAAAGTGAAGAAGCGGCGGATGCAAGCCCATTAAGTGATAAGTTTGAATCATCTCCAGCAAGTCCTGGTGCCGACAAGTCAAGCGCAGAGCAAGTAAATGAATCAGAGCAACAAGTTGTGCAGAAGAAGTTGGTACAACGCCTAGTCTATTTTGTCAGTTCCCTTCTCCATGGGGCTAGATAAGATATTCTAGAATGCAGAAATTGCTTTCTGGTCTCCTTATGGCGTCAAGGAAGCTGTGCCACTACTTTCAAGCACACCATCACCGTGGCCACTCGCTTTCCGATGCAAAGAATTCTGAGAAATCCAGATGCAACAGGCACGATTGTTGAGTGGGCATTGGAATTGTCAATCTTTGATCTCAAGTTTGAAAGCACATCAATAATTCAGGGTAGAGCCTTGGCAGAGTTCATTGCAGAATGGACGCCAACGCTAGACGAAGAAATTCCAGAAACCTCTCTCCTCGGCAAGGAAACAAATCAAGATTGGATTATGTACTATGATGGGGCCTTCTCGCTGCAAGGCGCTGGCACTAGAGTGCTGCTTGTCGCACCCACCAGAGAGCACCTCAAGTATGTGATTCAGATGCACTTCTTCAGGGAGAAGGCAACAAAAAACACTACTGAGTATGAAGGACTGCTTGCCAGTCCCAAGATAGCGGCAGACCTTGGGATTAGAAATCTTATTTTCAGAGGCGACTCACAGTTGCTTGTGAAGCAAGTCAATAAAGATTATCGGAACCCAGTGATGGAGGCACATGTTTATGAAGTGAGAAAATTGGAAGAGCATTTTGACGGATTGCAAACAGAGCACATTCCGCGTGTAGAGAACAACATTGCAGATGATCTAACAAAGCATGACACGCTCAAGCTACGTGTGGAACCAGGAACTTTTGTGCTCCACTTGACTCAACCATCCTTAACACCATTAGTTGGACGGAACAAGTTAAGAACGTTGAACTCCAGCAAGTATTTTCCTGCCGAGCTCCCAGAAGCTACTGGCAAGGATGTTGTCGGGGACAATGACAAGCTTGCCGGTAAGCAGCAAGCTTGTGGAAGGAACCAGGTTCTTGCCATCGAGGTAAGCGCTCCCGCAGCTGAAGAAAGGCCTTTAGTCCTTGTTATTGAGTTGCAGGATCCGGCATGGCAAAGAGAATTGTCAAATTCCTTCAGACAAGAGAACTTCTCGTAGATCAAGATGAAGCTGAAAGAGTAGTCCGTCAATCAAGTATGTATCAGTTTGTCGGCAACGACCTGTACATAAAGAGACCAAATGAGTCGAAATTGAAGTGTATTTATCGGGAAGATGGACAAAAGTTGTTGGCTAAGATAACTGGGGAGGATATGTGGCTCACACATAGGATCAAGGGCCTTGTCATCAAAGCTTTCCAGCAAGGTTTCTTTTGGCCCACGGCATTCCAGGATGCAATTGAGCTAGTAATCAAGTGTAAAGCATGTCAGTTTGATTCGAAGCAGTCACATCAGCCAGCTCAAACTCTTCAAACAATACCTCTCTCCTGGCCCTTCATGGTTTGGGGCTCGACATACTGGGCCCATTCCCACACGTTGTCAGGGGCTTTGAGTACTTGTACGTTGCAATCGACAAGTTCACAAAGTGGCCAAAAGTAGAGCCGGTGAGGAAGGTGGCTGCATAGTTAGCCATCAAGCTCTTCAAAGGACTAGCTTGCCGTTTTGGAGTGCCCAACAGGGTCATCGCCGACAACTGCACACAGTTCACGAGCCGCACCTTCATGCAGTACCTTCACGACCTTGGCAGCAAGATCTGTTTTGCATTAGTTGCTCACCCAAGGAGCAACGGCCAGGACGACAGGGCAAATGCTGGAGTGTTGCATGGGCTCAAGACAAGAACCTTCGACAAGATGCACAACTGTGGAACACACTAGATTGATGAGTTGTCGGCGATTCTTTGGTCAATCAGGATGACACCAAATCGAGCGACAAGCCAAACACCATTCTCCTAGTATTTGGAGCAGAAACAGTGCTCCCCATGGAACTCATATACGGGTCACCTCGAGTGCTCGGTTATGATGAGCTTCAGCAAGAGTAGCTGCTCAAGATGATGCCATGCTCCTTGAGGAAGATTGTCTCGAGGCTGTTATACGTGATGCACGATACCAGCAAGCTTTGTGCCGCTATCACACCCGCAAGGTTAATGCTAGGAGCCTTCAGGAAGGCAACCTTGTTCTTCGGCGAGTTCAGTTCGCCAAGAATTCAAACAAGTTGACGCCGAAGTGGGAAGGCCCTTACTGGATTATATGAGTCACTAGGCCTGGCGCAGTCCACCTAGAGACCGAAGATGGCACTCCAGTGCATAACTCATCGAATATTGAGCATCTTCGCAAGTTTTACCCGTAAGGCGCAAGTTGCCGGGCTGCATGGCAACCACCTTTTGTACAAGTTTGTCAGCAAAGCATGTAATCCTTTGTACAAAGCCAGGAATAGACCCTATGCATAAGTGAAATAAAGCTAAGTGTTTCACAACTCTTGTCAATTCACATGTTTAATTATATGTGTTGGTGCAATGATATGCCCCTTATGTTTTGGAGTTGGTTGACATAAACAGTTTGGGACTTATGTGTTTGCTAGTGCACATAGAGTAATAGGTCCCTGGAGTAATCAAGAGTTTGATGAATACGATGAAGATAATCTCCCTATGCATCAGCGAAGGTTATCACCGAAGATAAAGCTAACAAGAGTGACCCCTAAAAATTGATGAAGTCTAAGCAAGTGGTTTGGTGGTTGTTCAAAGCAAATAACTCCGTTCGAGGAAGAATGAAGATGAAGTGAAGATGTAGCATTTATTTCCTTGTTCTTCTTCTTTCATTGAGTCATAGGACCACCGTACTATTAAGAGGGTAGCGTTTTGAAGCTTTGATTCTCTGATGCTAAACCCAAACCTATGAAATTTGTGAGAGAAATCTCTTTGTGCTCTGAGCAAATACTTGCCAGCAAGAGATTGTGATCTTCTTCGCTGCGAGAGATTTGCCTCGGACCGAGGAGTTAGCATTACTTCTTCCTCAAGTAATGTTACTGTTGCTCCAAAATCCGACCGTTGAGAGTGTGTTGGTTGGCCATTGGCTGGACCTCATGTCCAAAATGGTGATTTACCATCTAGGAAGTGTCACAGCCTTAGAAATTGCTTGTAATTAGTTGCATCGTTGATCATCATGCATCATGTTTGTTTCAAAGAAATTTGAATTGAGGAATTTCCAGAAGCCTCAGAAAATATTCTAAAATGATCAACCAAAATTTCTTCAAATGTTCCCAAGGAAATAGTCCTTTTTAGCTTTGAAAAAAGTTGGCAATATTTTTGGAGGTTCAAAAGTATTTATCTTGTGCCTTTGAGTTAAATCCTATGGTATTTGAATTGGATTTATATTCATAATAACTAGTATATGAATCCAATAATTCTGAAAAATGGTGAGTGGCTCTAAATATATTATATCTAGCCACATGATAACTTTCAGAAGCAAAAAAAAAATGGTTTGGTATTCGAACTAAATCAAAACAGAATAGCAAAAATAGAAAATAGAAACTAAAATGGAAAAGAGGGAAAACCTTACATGACTTACCTGCGGCCTGTTACTATAGCAAAGGCCCAGCCCACCAGGGCGAAGCGGCTGTCTTCAACCTCTGTTAGTAGGAAGAGGGAGAGACAGCGCACGCGGCGAGCACGCCACCTCCTACTTCGCTGTGTTAAGCCCTCCTTCACCCCTATTCCGCGTTGTGGAGTTGCCCTGGAGCCCTCTTCCATTCTCCCCCTCCTTGGTCGTCTTCCCCCTCCTCTAGCCTTTTCCCCGAGATGCCCGAGAGCGCCCACCCACCACCGCCCAAAGCCGTCGTGGCCACAGCCACCCCTGTGCCTTCTCTCTATGTACGGGAGCTCCGCCGTCGAGCACCTTGTCTTCACATGGAAGGAAACGAGTCGGAGGGCTCCGCTGCATCGCCAAAATCGTCATCTTCGCCGCTGGTGCCCGGAGCTCCTCACCGTCAATTCGCGACAACCAACACTTCCCTAGCCCTGCCGTCTACACCATCCTCCTCGCCGTGAGCTACTGATCTTTCCCCCTGCCAATTTTCTCATGCTTGTGCCCTAGATGTCGTCCCCGTGAGCACTAAGCTCTGGCCATCGCCATGACCAGCGAACATCGTGCCCTAGAGCTCTTCTGCTTGCTCCAGTAGCTCCCACACGCTCTTCGGGTCCCCAGGATCCCGACGCACCCCTCTGCTCACTTGATAACGCGCTGCAGCCCTCACGCTCGTGCCGCCATTGCTCCGGCCATCGCCATTGTCCATACCTCCGCTACCACAGGCCGCCCTGGTTGCTGCCGGCTGCTCCATTGGACGCGAACAAGCACTAGCTCCATGGCTCCCCGTCTTCCATTTGGTTGATGGAGGCCAAATCGCGAAGCCCTCCGTCGTCTCTGGCCTCACCAGTGACGAGCCGCAGGTCAACTCCGGCGGGATTGACCCCGTTTGACCTAGGTTTGACCTCACCGAGTCTTTGACATGTGAGCCAACCCCCTGTTAATTAGTTTAGTTTAGGGTTAATTGAACTGGTTTAGCCACTGTGAGATTGACACACAGGGCCCACTTCCAGATTGACCCGGGCCGCTCCATTGACATGCTCATGTCCACATGATGTCATGATGATGCGGTAAATCATTTACTAGATTTGATTTAATTCTAAATGACCAGAAAAAACTAGAAAATGGTTTAAACTTCAAAAATTCATAATAGTTCAACCATAAGTCAGATGGAAATAATTTATATATGAAAAATGATCAGAAAAATATGAAGAATCTGTTTATGGCATTTTAATGCATTTTTGAACAACTTAACCTCATTGATTAGGACAAATGATGATTAGGGCAATTTATGAAATAACATTTGGAGTTAGAATTTGATCTTGTTTGAATTCCACTTCAATTAACTCGACTAAATATTGCATTAGGTGAATTCAGTACCTTAACATGACATGTCATTCATGTGAATGTGCATTGCATTGATTGTGTTCATTCTTTGCTAGTCGATGTTGTTCCCTCTCGATAGTCGATATTTTCGACGTTGTGATCGTTGTCACTGATGAAGAGCAGTGTTATCTTCAGAAGTGCCAGGCAAGAAAACCCCCTTTGGGCATTCTGATACAATCCCACTATCTCTCCCCTGATCTCTTTTATTGCATTAGGACAACAGCGATTCAACTATTACATGTTGCGGTAGTTGAACCCATTGCTTTGCATGTCCTATCTTCGCCACAGTAAATAGATGAAACCCACTATCTTGAGTAGGAGTTGTTTGAGTCATGATGTGCCTACTCATTCATGCTTGTTTTTATGCCTGCTATGCTTAGAGTCGTGTCGGGTCTAATTCATTGGGATGGATTGGAATGGTTGTAAACATGTCCTGTTGTTGAGATTTAAGAGTGTGCAAATGATTTGGTAAAGGTAGCGATGAGGGGCCATCTAGGAGTACATGGTGGGTTGTCTCATTGAAATCGTCCTCAGGAACTGAGTTCCGAGTTTGTCATCCAAGACAATAGGGGTGACCCTAGGGGTGGGCTATGATGTGGTAGAGACACGAGGCATAGTGTACCGGGATGACACACAAATGGTGCTCTTGGTAACCCTGCTCTCATCGTTTGGGGTCGTAGTGGAAACCTCGGCCGGACTTCCGTGCGGATGGAACTCAAATAGGCGATAAACCTAGACTAGAGACTTGTGTGGTTAGTCAGGTCGTGGCTGACACCCGCGATGGGCTTCCGCTTGAAGGTTTCCGAGTACAAGTCGTGCAAACGGTGGTAAGTGGTGAGAGCCTGTGTGAAGAAGTACACCCCTGCAGGGTTATAAATGATCTATTTGAATAGCCGCGTCCGTGGATATGGACTATTTACAATGCTTACATTGTTCATAGATTACTGGAAGTGGATACTCTAAAATGCACAAGATAAGCATGAGTGCTACGGATGGCCTTCCCGTAGGGAGACGGGAGCGGATCCATAGTGGTGTATTGTTATGGTGCGCCACCTCAAAGAAGTTACTGGCAATCGTAGTTCAGGATAGCCACCGAGTCAAAGTTGGTTTGCTGCAGTTAAACTCCACCACCCCATATGTAGCTAGTTCTGATGTAAGTCTTGTTGGGTACATTTGTACTCATGTTTGCTTAATTTATGTTTTGCAGAGAGACTTCAGTCTCACTAGTAGTGTCACGTGGGCTTCGATGATTAGCTTGGGAATCCCAGACAGAGGTCTGGTTCCTTTGGAGGGTCTTGTAGATAGACATGCTTTCTAGCCTTGTCTCTTTTCATATGTCTGTACTCAGACATGTTTATGCTTTCGCTTGTGCTTGTTGCTTGTATGACTTGGATGCTCGGTCATGAGACCCATGTTTGTAGTATATGGCTCCTCGGAGCCTACTGAATAAATACTTTGAGTCATATGGTTTTGTTGTGATGCCATGTTGTAGTTACACATATCGAGCATATTGTGTGTATGTTATTGAAATGCTTAGTATGTGTGGGATCCGACACCTAGTTGTTTATTCTTGGTAGCCTTCCTTATGGCGAAATGTCTCCTAGTGCTTCCACTGAGCCATGGTAGTTCACTATTGCTCCAGAACACACTTAGGTTGGTCGGCATGTATCCTTCTTTGTTCCTGTGTCTATCCCTCCGGGGAAACGTCACACGTTGTTCCTTTAAGTCCTTGTAGCTTGCTACGACTTGGGTTCATATGTTGATGACCGACACGTTCATTGTTGGGTTACGTATGCATGTCCCTGTAAATTTGTGCCACCTTGGATTCACGACTAGTCGGCATGGGTTCTCTGTCATATGGATGCTAGCGACACAATCATATACGTGAGCCAAAAGGCGCAAATGGTCCTGGCCTAGGTAAGCCTGCAATCATGGGAATACCGTGTGTGAGGTCGCAAAGTGATATGATGTGTTACATGCTAGATCGGTGTAACTTAGGATCGGGGTCCCGACAGCTTGGATGCAGCTATAAATAGCCACCCCACGCCGGCTTTGTCTGGCGGCTGCTCCGTTTGATTTCTGAGAAGATTGTTGAGAAACCCTCTCTCTGAGCGATTTGAGTTTAAAATACATTGAGAGAAAAAACCTAGAGCCTAAGAATTAGATAGTGGTTCAGCATCACTGGAATCTAAGTTTAGTACGGTTCACCTATTACTCTTGAGAGCTGCAAACTCTCTAGACGGTTAGGTGTCAATTTCTTCAGAGACAAAGAGTAATTGTGGTTCTCGAAGAAGAAGTCTGTAAAGGTTTGGATTTCGCCTTCAAGTATCTACCACAAGTGATCGACATCAGTTGACGAATTGATTGTCGAGGATAATAGGGTGAAGAGAGTTTATCTTCTGTGTTAAGTCACAACCCCTCCGACCAGATGTAGTCCTTGTGCAGAAGGACGAACTGGTCGAACAAATACCTTGTCGCCATCGAGCACCTTCGATTACCTCTGTTACTCAAGTTTACCTTCAATGCATTTTATTCATGTATTTTACTTTGATGCATGCTTTAGTTTCCCTTCGGTCATTTGTTGTAGTTCTTATTAGTCTGTCTGTTGTTTATTCCACTTCTGGGTTCTGAGAGATTTAAGTTTTCCGAAGAAAATTTAAAACTCCCATTCACCCCGCCCCCCTTTGGTAGACATGCTTCGTTCCTACAATTGGTATCAGAGCAAGGTACTTCTTGACTCTGCTCATTTTAGTCTAATGACTTTGGAGTTTAAGTATGTCTTCAGTGAACTACAAGTCGCATCTCAAGATTCCAATATTCGATGGGACGGATTATCCCTTCTGGAAGGAGAAAATGAAGATCCGTCTTCGAGCTATAGATGATGATATGTGGAATGTCGTGCACAATGGGTTCACAGTTCTTATTCCTCAAGCACCTACCAATGAAGAAAAGAAGCTCATTCAGCTAGACGCTCAAGCCAAAGATGAAATTGGTGGCCATGTCTCTCGAGCTCAATTCCTTCGGTACCGACAGTGTGAGACTGCAAAAGAACTATGGGATGTACTCGAAAAGATCAATGAAGGAGTACCAACTCAAAAGGAAGCTTGAATTGATACTCGTCAGGCGAAGTTCAATCGCTTCAAGTGCATTGGAAATGAAAATTGTCAGCAAACCTTTGATCGCCTCAGTGACATGGAAAATGAACTTCAAGGACTGGGTGCCAAAGAAATCACTGACCATGAAGTTGTAAAGAAACTACTTCGCTCCCTTGATAGATCATTTGACACGCTTGTTCTGATGATTCGTGAATGCCCCGATTTCAAGAGCCTCAACTCTACTGATGTTATGGAAAGATTGAACACTCACAAAGAACAAGAATAATAAAAGAGAGATCTATCAACGCAAAAACCATGCTCTCAAGGTTGTGGCTGATTCCTCCTCTGATGGAAATGCCAAAGAAGATTCAGATGATCCAGAACGACTCGTCAAGGATCTCACACTGATCACAAAGCGATTCCAACATTTCCATAAGAAGATACAGTTCCAGAAAAGAAGTTCAAGCAACTCTGGAGGTTCAAAATCTTCAAAACCTATCGGAGAATAGACCTGTTTTGTGGCACCCCGGCTGAGAGGAACCGGAACACCCCGTATTCCAACCCAGAGATCGAGGTAAGTCTTCTGGAATACGACACTGCTCAGCATAGAACAAATCAGCTCTTATTACAAAGGATAAGGTAGAAGGGTCTAATATTACAAAGGATCACATCAGCACGACGACACTACGCCTGCTAAGGTAGCTCTATGCTATCAGTGGAATTAGTTCTAGTAGTGGAACAACGACGAAGGTGGTGAACTCCACTCCGCAGGGACTCTGGATGGGACACGATCTAGCTCACACAAACGGAAACCACGACAAACAATCAATCACGGCATCACCTGCAATCTGGCATGACACGCCAGGTCAGTACATTGAATGTACTTGCAAGCTCACAACAACCAAAAGCGTCAAGGCAAGAAATAACATAGCATTTAATAGGTTAAGTTATTAACAAATACTATGATGTGGAAGCAATAACTAAGCATGATATGATACTACTAGAATTACTGTTGAAACACCATCTCAAGAACCATCTCACTCTTAGCTATCTGGCCAAGCAATAAATCACCTCGATCACCTCGTGATCAATACCTCCACGTGATCATTGCGTGACCACATCACAAACTGAATGATCATCCTCGAGATCATCCCAATATCCTCATCGTCATTCTGCCAAATTGTACTTCTCAAATATATCAACATATAAATCACTTATAAGTCATCCTGTCATGTGAGTGTTGATCGAACGGTGTGACATAGTACGAACTTGTGCCCATGACTGAGGACGCGGCTATCGATAGATTGAACACACACTCTGCAGAGGTTAGTACACTATACACACATCACAGAACCCATGGCCTCGTGCTCCCATTCGGGTGAACCAACGGCGTTCCGACAAAACCAGTCTACTGCAATGACACTCTCCCGGCCACTCCGACCAACTCCCCTTGAGGATCAGTCCTGGGTGGCCTCGATGTCACCTCCTAACCCCCAACAGCCACCATTGTGGCAAAACAAAAATGGTCCCAAACGGGGACAAAGGGCCCTATCAACTATGGACACACAAGGCTTATATCGGCCTACCTGATCAGGATAGCGCACGCGTATAACCTTCCCTAGTTGGAGGCACTGGCGAGAGGCATAACAATAGACTATATTAGGGCCCTCCCATAGAGGCAAATGTGGTTGCACTGGAAAAGCCCGGTTCGGTGGCACCTGACCAACGAAATGACAGAATTTATCCCCACGATAGATCTGCGATAATTGATACTTCAATATCATCTATCAACCTGTAATCCAAGTCATAGCAATATCCAACAAATAATCCATATATAGTCATAACCTAATACTCCGAGGGTAGCATATCAACTAAGATCATGATGAATCCAAGAAACATGATACTACTAATCGAATAACAAGATCAAAGTATTAACCTAAGATCCACATGATAACATCATATCCAAAATAATACTCCAGAGCATAATATCAAATACCATCATGAAAATAATCATAATAGCCACTAATAATCCAATGGCAACATGTCATCCTCATAAACTGCAAAATATTAGTCCTAGAAGTCCAAGCAACATCATGGCAATAGCAAGATCAAAACAACTCCAAGAAATTCCATGAACAAAGCATACATAGCTAATGCAATATTTTAAATAAGTTTAAATAACTAAAACCATGGCATTGCATTACAATCATGCAAATGGAGGGTGTGGCTTTCCTAGGGTGGAGAGATTCACCGGGATGAAGTGCGAGAAGCTCACGAAAAGAATCACCGGAAATCTTTCTCTCCCGGAGGGGGCTGAATAAGGGCAAGAGCATAATAGGAATTTTCAGAATGTGACAACATCATGAAAATGATACCAACAGAACGGGCTCGACGAGATGAAGAAGTGGGATTTGTAATCACATGAATCAGAGTTGTGAGCAAAAAGATATGAGTGGATGAAGTGCAGGGACCAATCTGTAAAAGAACCTTCACAAAGAGGCCCCTGGCTGGAAAAAAAAGCGCATACCAGCCAATACACTTTCCAGAACTGAAAGCACATTTTCGTTCGAGGAGCAGCAGCATACGCTTTCACCAGAGGAAAATGTATTCCACGAAAGTCATGTCCACTTGTCCATGTCAGCGCCCGGGGTCAACACCCCGTACGGCTGACGTGTGGTCCCGTGGGAGGTGGGGGCCGCCTGGCCTTCGTCTCCTTCTTCCTCCATCAGCGCCCGATGGAGCAAAGGGAGGGGCGTGGCCCCGACGCTCGCCCCGGCAGCTCCGGCCACCTCCGGCGGATCTTGGACCGCCGGAGTTCTCGTCATGGAGTGCCTAGGTAATGAGGACATCACTAACAAAGTTACACCCACAACCCCTACTGATACATATACAGGGCCAATTACTAGAGCTCGCACACGCCAATTAAATTACCAGGTACTTTCGTTTCTTGGTAACGATTCTAATGTTCATGAGAATATGATGTTGCCTAAATTGGATACATTTGCTTTACTTACAACTGAAGGGCCTAGCTTGGACAAGAAAGATGAGCCTTGGAGCAAGTTCAAGCATGGAGATGATGGCATGCGCAAGGGGAATAAGAACGGAGTTACAAGTGATGATTTCAGGACTTTGAAGCCACCATAATGAGTGCGTGAAGCCTTGGACGAAATATACAAGATGCCACTTCATAAATTTCGTCCAGAGGCTATTATAGGTGTTGCATCACCTTATTATTGGGCCAAGCCCATGTAATTTCGAAATACTTGAGTATAGGCTATTTTTAGAGTCTGTATGTGTGGGGAAACAAGAGTTAGGGTCGGTTTCAGACCCCTCCTCCAAGGGCCACGAAATTCCCCCCTCTTCCTCCATATATACAGCCCTTAGGGCGTCGTTTAGACTTTGGGTTTTGTTTAGATTAAAAGTTCGCCATAACTGCAACTTCACATAGTTCGTTTGTGTTCAACGACCAGACCAAGACACCACAGAACCCCACCTTGATCAATAAAGCTTTCATCTTATATTTGCAATATCCAAATTGCAATCTCAGTTTCTTTCTGGTTCTTCGTTTTGCTCGCAGGAAATAGACCCTCGTGGTCAGGTTGATCATGCTCTGGCGTGGTCAATAACTAATGAAGACATCAATACCATTGTTACACCCACAACCCATAATGCTATACATACTGGACCCAATTACTAGAGCTCGCGCATGCCAATTAAATTATCAGGTACTTTCATTTCTTGGTAATGATTATAATGTTCATGAGAATATGATGCTGCCTAAATTGGATACATTTGTTTTGCTTACAAATGAAGGGCCTGGCATGGATAAGAGGGATGAACACTTAAGCAAGACCAAGCATGGAGATGATGGCATGCGCAAGGGGATCAAGAACGGAGTTACAAGTGATGATTTCAGGACTTTGAAGCCACCATAAGGAGTGCATGAAGCCTTGGATGAAATATACAAGATGCTACTTCATAAATTTCGTCCAGTGGCTATTCTAGGTGCTGTGTCACCTTATTATTGGGCTAGGCCCATGTATTTTTGAAATACTTAAGTATAGGTTGTTTTTAGAGTCTGTATGTGTGGGGAAACAATAGATAGGGTTAGTTTCGGACCCCTCCTCCAAGGGCCACGAAATTCCCCCCTCTTCCTCCAAATATACAGCCCTGAGGGCGTCGTTTAGACTTTGGGTTTTGTTTATATTAAAAGTTCAGCATAGCTGCAACTTCGCGTACTTCGTTTGTGTTCAACGACCAGACAAAGACGTCACAGAACCCCACCTTCATCAATAAAGCTTTCCTCTTATATTCGCAATATCCAGATTGCAATTTCAACTTCTTGCTTGTTCTTCGTTGCTTGCAGGAAATAGACCCTCGTGGTCAGGTCAATCGTGCTCCGGCATGGTCAATAACCTCTCGGAGTTGGTTTAGCGATTTCTAAGGCGCGACGTCCTCACATGTTTGTAGTTGGATCATCAAAGTCGACTTCCACCAAAATGATAGCCACCAGCTCATCGAAAGATCGGGCCCCTCACCTCTATCAGTAATGCTCGGAAGTTGGTTTAGCGATTGCTAAGGCGCGATGTCTCGCACGTTGGTACTCGGATCGTCAAGGTCAACCCCCACAGAAAACGATAGCCACCATCTCATCGAAACATCGGGACACCTTCGCCTCTATCAAGTGGTATCAGATTTATAGGTTGCTCGGTGAGATTTTACAGTTTTTTCGTAGTTGAGATCGAGTCTGTTCTTGATACCTATAGTCCATGAAAAAGCCAAAAAATTAGGGTTAGTTCATCCTATCCGAACAAATCTGAGCCTTTGCATAATCTTTTCTGTATTTGCTTTGTTGAATTTGCGGTTGCATCATTGTGTCAAGTTGCTGGTCTTAGTGTCTAGTCCTTTAGAGTTTCGAGTTCTATTCACGGGTTTTCACGTCGCCGCTGCCATATATCACCACTGCATATTCACCGCCAATCCGAGTCCATATACGCTACCACCTATCCACCGCCATCACGCCAATCCGAGTCCACCTGCAACATGTATCCGCCACTAGTCCAAGTTCCACCAGATTCATCGCCGCCGCCAGTCCGAGTTCCACCAGATTCATCTCCGCCACCAGTCCGAGTCCAGTATTTTGTTACTCTGTTTTGGATTTCCAAATTACACCATACTCCGAGTCGTGACAGAGTAGGACTCCAGAACTTTCGTGATACCCGCAGTAGAAAAATAGTTCCAGTTTAAAAAAAAACTAAGTTTGGAAAATTCTGGCTAGGTAGTTTTTAGACCATTTGTAGACCTTTTCAAAAAAATGTTGCGGAGCAAAAAAAGAGAAATAAATAAATAAAATCAGAGTGTGCTCCTCCCTTTTTACGTGTAGCGCCATGATTTTGTTAGTGTTCTAGGCTCACGTCTCTAGCACGGTCTTGCCTAGGACCAGCACAGTACCGTCGTTGAGCATTTATTCAACTTTTCATCTCTGAATTGATTATTGCTGACCCTTTTTGCTACCATATTATAAGCCTTCCCAGCTCCACAGACATCTACGTCGTGTGTTTGACTCTTCCTGGAAATCGCTCTATCCAAGCATTGAGAGTTTTGACTACGACGGTTGCCGATCACCGCCTGCTACTGGGTAAGAACTGGTAAGAATTTGAGATTTTCTTGATGATACGTCTCCGTCGTATCTACTTTTCCAAACACTTTTGCCCTTGTTTTGGACTCTAACTTGCATGATTTTAATGGAACTAACCCAGACTGACGCAGTTTTCAGCAGAATTGCCATGGTGTTATTTTTGTGCAGAAATAGAAGTTCTCGGAATGACCTGAAAATCAACGGAGAATTATTTTGGAATATATAAAAAATACTGGAAGAAAGATCCATGTGAGGGGGCCCATGATATGTCCATTTTGCATCATGCTTTTATATCAATATTTATTGCATTATGGGCTGTTATTACACATTATGTCACAATACTTATGCCTATTCTCTCTTATTTTACAAGGTTTACATAAAGAGGGAGAATGCCGGCAACTGGGATTCTGGGCTGGAAAAGGAGCAAATATTATAGACCTATTCTGCACAGCTCCAAAAGTCCTGCAACTTCACGGAAGATCTTTTCCAAATATATAAAAAATACCGAGAGCAAGAACTTCACCAGGGGGCCACACCCTGCCCACGAGGGTGGGGGCGTGCCCTACCCCCATGGGCACGCCCCCTACCTCGTGGGCCCCCTCGTGGCCCTCCGGTGGCCATCTTCTTCTATATGGAGTCTTCGATGGGAAAAATCATAAGCCATCTTCTCGGACGAAACTCCGCCGCCACGAGGCGGAACCTTGGAGGAACCAATCTAGGGCTCTGGCGGAGCTGTTCTGCCAGGGAAACTTCCCTCCCTGAGGGGGAAATCATCGCCATCGTCATCAGCAACGCTCCTCTCATCGGTAGAGGGCAATCTCCATCAACATCTTCATCAGCACCATCTCATCTCAAAACCCTAGTTCATCTCTTGTATCCAGTTCTTGTCTCTGAGTCCGGGATTGGTGCTAGTAGGTTGCTAGTAGTGTTAATTACTCCTTGTAGTTGATGCTAGTTCGTTTAATTGGTGGAAGATCATATGTTCAGATCCTATATGCATATTAATACCCCTCTGATTATGAACATGTTTATGCTTTTTGAGAATTTACTTTTGTTCCTGAGGACATGGGAGAAGTCTTGCTATTAGTAGTCATGTGAATTTGGTATTCGTTCGATATTTTGATGGGATGTATGTTGTCTCTCCTCTAGTGGTGTTATGTGAACGTCGACTACATGACACTTCACCATTATTTGGGCCTAGAGGAAGGCATTGGGAAGTAATAAGTAGATTATGGGTTGCTAGAGTGACAGAAGCTTAAACCCTAGTTTATGCGTTGCTTCGTAAGGGGCTGATTTGGATCCATATGTTTCATGCTATGGTTAGGTTTACCTTAATACTTTTGTTGTAGTTGTGGATGCTTGCAATAGAGGTTAATCATAAGTGGGATGCTTGTCCATGTAAGGACAGTACCCAAGCACCGGTCCACCCACATACCAAATTATCAAAGTACCGAACACGAATCATATGAACGTGATGAAAACTAGCTTGACGATATTCCCATGTGTCCTCAGGAGCGCTTTACATCATATAAGAGTTTGTCCAGGCTTGTCCTTTGCTAAAAAAGGATTGGGCCACCTTGCTGCACCTTATTTACTTTTGTTACTTGTTGCTCGTTACAAATTATCCTATCACCAAACTATCTGTTACCACTTATTTCAGTACTTGCAGAGAATACCTTGCTGGAAACCGCTTATCATTTCCTTCTGCTCCTCATTGGGTTTGACACTCTTACTTTTCGAAATGACTATGATAGATCCCCTATATTTGTGGGTCATCAAGACTCTTTTCTGGCGTCGTTGCCGGGGAGTGAAGCACCTTTGGTAGGTGGAATTTGGTAAGGAAAATTTTATATAGTGTGCTGAAATTTATTGTCACTTGTTACCATGGAAAGTAATCCTCTGAGGGGCTTGTTCGGGGTATATTCACCCCGACCAGAAGAGCAAAGAGTTGCTCCTCAACCTACTGAACCTACTGAAAATGAAAATGAAAATGCTTGCTTTGAAGTTCCTGCGGTATGATAGAAAAACTGCTAGCTAATCCTTTTTTAGGAGATGGAACAAAACATCCTGATGAACATCTGATATATGTGGATGAAGTTTGTGGATTATTTAAGCTTGCAGGTGTACCCGGAGATGTTGTTATCAAGAAGGTATTCCCTTTATCTTTGAGGGGAGATGCATCGACATGGTATAGGCTATGTGATGATATGGGGTCTTGGAATTACAAACGATTGAAATTGGAATTTCATCAGAAGTTTTATCCTATGCACCTTGTTCATCGTGATCGCTATTACATATATAATTTTTGGCCTCGCGAAGGAGGAAGCATCGCTCAAGCTTGGGGGAGGCTTAAATCAATGTTATATTCATGCCCCAATCATGAGCTCTCAAGAGAAATGACTATTCAAAAAAATTATGCTCGGCTTTCTGGTAACAATCACACCATGCTTGATACTTCTTGTGCTGGCTCTTTTATGATGAAGACTATTGAATTCAAATGGGATTTATTGGAAAGAATTAAACGCAACTCTGAAGATTGGGACCTCGACAATGGTAAGGAGTCAGGTATGACACCTAGTTTTGATTGTCTTAAATCTTTTATGGATACCGATATTTTTCATAAATTTAGCACTAAATATGGACTAGACTCTGAGATAGTAGCTTCTTTCTATGAATATTTTGATGCCTATGTTGATCTCCCCAAGGAGAAGTGGTTTAAATATCATCCTCCCATAAAAGCAAAAGTAGCTGCACCTATTAAAGTTGGAGAAAAGACTATCACTTATAATGATACTATTGTTCCTACTTCTTATGTTGAGAAACCACCTTTCCCTGTTAGGATAAAGGATCATGCTAAAGCTTAAACTATGGTTCGTAAAAGAAATATTAAAACATATACACCTCCTGAGCAAGTTAAAGTTGAACCTAATATTGCTATTGTTAAAGATCTCTTATCTGATAATATTGATGGGCATGTTATTTATTTCTGTGATGAAACTGCTAGAATTGCTAAACCATGTGCTAAAGATAAACCTAGACCTGTGGTAGGCATGCCTGTTATTTCTGTTAAAATAGGAGATCATTGTTATCATGGCTTATGTGATATGGGTGCTAGTGCTAGCTCAATACCTCATTCCTTATACAAAGAAATTATGCATGAGATTGCACCTGCTGAAATAGAAGATATTGATGTCACAATTAAACTTGCCAATAGAGATACTATTTCACCAATGGGAATTGTTAGAGATGTTGAAGTCTTGTGTGGGAAAACTAAATATCCCGCTGATTTTCTTGTTCTTGGTTCCCCACAAGATAGCTTTCGCCCCATTATATTTGGTAGACCCTTCTTAAACACTGTTAATGCTACCATAGATTGCAAAAGAGATGTTGTTACTGTCAGTTTAGATGATATGACACATGAATTTAATTTCTCTAAATTAAGTAGACAACACCGTGAAGAAGAATTACCTAGTAAGGATGAAATTATTGGTCTTGCTTCTATTGCCGTACCTCCTAGTGATCCTTTAGAACATTATTTGCTAGACCATTAAAATGATATGTTTATGAATGAAAGAAGGGACTTAGATGAGGTATTCTTTAAACAGGAACCTATTCTGAAAAATAATTTACCTGTTGAAATCCTAGAGGATCCTCCTCCACCCAAGGGTGATCCCGTGTTTGAGCTTAAACCGTTACCTGATACTCTTAAATATGCTTATCTTGATGAGAAAAAGATATATCCTGTTATTATTAGTGCTAACCTTTCAGAGCATGAGGAAGAGAGATTATTGAAAACTCTGAAGAAGCACCGTGCTGCTATTGGGTATACTCTTGATGATCTTAAGGGCATTAGTCCCACTCTCTGCCAACATAAAATTAATTTGGAAGAAGATGCTAAACCAGTTTGTGATCATCAACGCCGGCTGAATCCTAAAATGAAAGAAGTGGTAAGAAAGGAGATACTAAAGCTCCTTGAAGCAGGTATAATTTATCCCATTGCTGATAGTCAGTGGGTAAGCCATGTCCATTGTGTCCCTAAGAAGGGAGGTATTACTGTTGTTCCTAATCATAAAGATGAATTGATTCCTCAAAGAATTATTACAGGTTATAGGATGGTAATCTATTTCCGCAAATTAAATAAGGCTACTAAAAAGGATCATTACCCCTTACCTTTTATCGATCAAATGCTAGAAAGATTGTCCAAACATACACATTTTTGCTTTCTAGATGGTTATTCTGGTTTCTCTCAAATACCTGTGTCAGCCATAGATCAATCAAAGACTACTTTTACATGCCCTTTTGGTACTTTTGCTTATAGACGTATGCCTTTTGGTTTATGTAATGCACATGCTACCTTCAAAGATGCATGATGGCTATATTCTCTGACTTTTCTGAAAAGATTTGTGAGGTTTTCATGGACGACTTTTCTGTCTATGGATCTTATTTTGATGATTGATTGAGCAACCTTGATCGACTTTTGTAGAGATGTGAAGAAACTAATCTTGTCTTGAATTGGGAAAAATGCCACTTTATGGTTAATGAAGGTATTGTCTTGGGGAATAAAGTTTCTGAAACAGGTATTGAAGTTCATAAAGCCAAGGTTGATGCTATTGAAAAGATGCCATGTCCCAAGGACGTCAAAGGTATAAGAAGTTTCCTTGGTCATGCCGGTTTTTATAGGAGGTTCATTAAGGACTTCTCAAAAATTTCTCGGCCTCTGACTAATTTATTACAAAAAGATATACCATTTGTCTTTGATGATGATTGTGTAGAAGCATTTGAAATACTTAAGAAAGCATTGATTTCTGCACCTATTGTTTAGCCACCTGATTGGAATTTACCCTTTGAAATTATGTGTGATGCTAGTGATTATGCTGTAGGTGTTGTTCTAGGACAAAGAGTTGATAAGAAACTAAATGTTATTCAATATGCTAGTAAAACCCTTGACAATGCTCAAACAAATTATGCTACCATTGAAAAAGAATTCTTAGCAGTTGTATTTGCTTGTGATAAGTTCATACCTTATATTGTTGATTCTAAAGTAATTAGTCACACTGATCACACAGCTATTAAATATCTTATGGAAAAGAAAGATGCTAAACCTAGACTTATTAGATGGGTTCTCTTGCTACAAGAATTTTATTTGCATATTGTTGATAGAAAAGGAGCTGAGAACCCCGTTGCAGACAACTTGTCTAGGTTAGAAAATGTGCTTGATGACCCACTACCTATTGATGATAGCTTTCCTGATGAGCAATTAAATGTCATAAATGTTTCTCATACTACTCCATGGTATGCTGATTATGCTAATTACATTGTTGCTAAGTTTATACCACCTAGTTTCACATACCAGCAAAAGAAAAAGTTCTTCTATGATTTGAGGCATTACTTTTGGGATGACCCACATCTTTATAAAGAAGGAGTGGATGGTGTTATTAGACGTTGTGTACCTGAGCATGAACAGGAATAGATCCTACGCAAGTGTCACTCCGAAGCTTATGGACGACACCATGCTCGAGATAGAACTGCACATAAGGTACTGCAATCTAGTTTTTATTGGCCTACTCTCTTCAAGGATGCCCGAAGTTTGTTTTATCTTGTGATGAATGTCAAAGAATCGGTAATATTAGTAGACATCAAGAAATGCCTATGAATTATTCACTTGTTATTGAACCATTTGATGTTTGGGGATTTGACTATATGGGACCTTTTCCTTCCTCTAATGGTTATACACATATTTTAGTTGTTGTTGTTGTTTACGTTACTAAGTGGGTAGAAGTTATTCCAACTAGTAGTGCTGATCATAACACTTCTATTAAAATGCTTAAAGAAGTTATTTTTCCAAGATTTGGAGTCCCTAGATATTTAATGACTGATGGTGGTTCACATTTTATTCATGGTGCTTTCCGTAAAATGCTTGCTAAATATGATGTTAATCATAGAATTGTGTCTCCTTATCATCCTCAGTCTAGTGGTCAAGTAGACTTGAGTAATAGAGAACTCAAATTAATTTTGCAAAAGACTGTTAATAGGTCCAGAAAGAATTGGTCCAAGAAACTTGATGATGCATCATGGGCCTATAGAACAGCATATAAAAATCCTATGGGTATGTGTTCGTATAAAATGGTCTATGGAAAAGCATGTCACTTACCTCTCGAACCAGAACACAAGGCTTATTGGGATATTAAAGAACTTAATTATGATTTTAAACTTGCCGGTGAGAAGTGGTTATTTGATATTAGCTCACTTGATGAATGGAGAACCCAAGCCTACGAAAATGCCAAGTTGTTTAAAGAAAAAGTTAAAAGATGGCATGATAAAAGGATACAAAAGCGCGAGTTTAATGTAGGTGATTATGTATTGCTATACAACTCTCGTTTAAGATTTTTTGCAGGAAAACTTCTCTCTAAATAGGAAGGTCCTTAGGTTATCAAGGAGGTCTACCATTCTGGTGCCATAAAAATCAACAACTTCGAAGGCACAAATCTGAAGGTGGTGAACGGTCAAAGAATCAAACATTATATCTCAGGTAATCCCATAAATGTTGAAACCAATGTTATTGAAACCGTAACCCCGGAGGAATACATAAGGGACACTTTCCGGAACGTTTCAGACTCCGAAAAGGAATAGGTATGTGGTACGGTAAGTAAACCGACTCCAAAACAATTTTTAAGGAAATATTTCTCCGTTTTGGAATATTTAGAAAAATAGAAAAATAAGCAGCAGTCCGGGAAGGACACGAGGGTGGAGGGCGCGCCCTACCCTACTGGGCGCCCCCTACCTCGTGGGCACCTCGTGTGCTCTCCGGACTCCGTTTTCGTACACGACACGTATTTTGGTCTATACAAATTCATTATATAATCTCCCAGGGGTTTTGACTCCCGTATCACGCAAAATCTCTTGCCTTTGTTTTGAGCTGTCCTGCTGAAGACAAAGCAACATGTCGTCCCAGGATTCAGAAGGAGAAAGCTATGTGGCTGATTACCTTGCAGATCCTAAGGTCTATGGGGATGTGGAGCATTGTGGTTGGACTACGGAAGAAGAAGAAAACTATGAACCCAATGGAAAGGAGGAGACGAGCTCAGATGAAGATGAAGTCCCACTACCTCGACCTGGGGACATGCATGTGGAGTTCAAAAAGTCAAGTCTCCCGGATAGAGTAAAGAAACCTAAGATCGAGTTCATCCCTTTTCGCCTCTTGCAGGAAAACAAGCAGGAACTATGCAAAAAGATATTGAGACTGGAACAGGAGATCGAGGACCTAAGGGACCAAAATTTTGTCCTCAAATGCAAATTAAGGAACAAGGCTACACCATCAACAAAATCACCACCGTCTCCACCAACAAAGAAGAATTGAGTATCTGGTATGGGCACTCCAATTGGCAACTGCCAAGCTTGGGGGAGTGCCCCGGTATCGTATCACCATCACTTTTATCTTTACCGTTTTTCTTAGTTCGATCCTTTTGGTAATATCTTGATCTAGTAGAATAAAAGTCCTTAGTATGATCTAGTTGTGAGTTTTGCTTTATAATCCTTCTATGTAATCGAGTCTGTGAGCTATATAATAAAGATTAGTGTTGAGTCAAGGGCTTGATTCTTTTGCCATGATCTTAAGGGAATAAAAGAAAAGAGAAAGAAATAAAAAGAAACAAAGAGATCATGTGAGTCTTATGGAGAGTAATGAGCTCACATAGAAAGAGTATGATGAATAAAAGTTGTTGAGGGTTGACAAACACAGTTTTGGTCATCGTTGCAATTAATAGGAAGTAATAAAGAAAGAGAGGTCTTCACATATAAATATACTATCTTGGACATCTTTTATGATTGTAAGCACTCATTAAAATATGACATGCTAAAGAGTTGACATTGGACAAGGAAGACAACATAATGGATTATGTTTTCTTACATCTGAGATGAATTATATTGTCTTGGATCTTCCAACATGATAAGCTTGCTTTTCCCCCTCATGCTAGCCAAATTCATTGCACCAAGTAGAGATACTACTTGTGCTTCCAAATACCCTTAAACCAGTCTTGCCATAAGAGTCCACCATATCTACCCATGGGTTGAGTAAGATCCATCAAGTAAGTTGTCATCGGTGCAAGCAATAAAAATTGCTCTCTAAATATGTACGATTGATTGGTGTGGAGGAAATAAGCTTTATACGATCATGTGATATGGAAGTAATAAAAGTGACAGACTGCATAATAAAGGTCCATATCACAAGTGGCAATATAAAGTGACGTTCTTTCGCATTAAGATTTTGTGCATCCAACCATAAAAGCGCATGATAACCTCTGTTGCCCTCTGCGAAAGGCCTATCTTTTACTTTTATCTCCTACATTGCATAAGAGTCATGGTGATCTTCACCCTTCCTTTTTACATTTTATCCTTTGGCAAGCGCAATATGTTGGAAAGATCCTGGTATATATGGCTAATTGGATGTGAGTTTTCATGAACTATCACTGTTGACATTACCCTTGAGGTAAAATGTTGGGAGGCAAAACTATAAGCCCCTATCTTTCTCTGTGTCTGATTAAAACTCCATACCCATCAGTATTGCGTGAGTGTCAGCAATTGTGAAAGACTATATGATAGTTGAGTATGTGGACTTGCTGAAAAGCTCTTATACATTGACTCTTTCCTATGTTATGATAAATTGCAATTGCTTCAATGACTGAGATTGTAGTTTGTTAGTTTTCAATGATGTTTACTATTCATACTTGATATTGTGATTGAATTATTACTCTAGCATAATAGATTGTATGACAAGAATTATATAAGTTGTTGTTCTAAGAATGATCATGCTGCCCTCATGTCCGTATTTTCTTTTTATCGACACCTCTATCTCTAAACATGTGGACATATTTTTCAATTTCGGCTTTTCGCTTGAGGACAAGCAAGGTCTAAGCTTGGGGAGTTGATACGTCCATTTTGCATCATGCTTTTATATAAATATTTATTGCATTATGGGCTCTTATTACACATTATGTAACAATACGTATGCCTATTATCTCTTATTTTACAAGGTTTACATAAAGAGGGAGAATGCTGGCAGTTGCGATTCTGGGCTGGAAAAGGAGCAAATATTTGAGACCTATTCTGCATAGCTCCAAAAGTCCTAAAACTTCACGGAGGATGTTTTCCAAATATATAAAAAATACTGAGAGAAAGAACTTCACCAGGGGGGCACACCCTGCCCAAGAGGGTGGGGGCACGCCCTACCCCCCTGGGCGCGCCCCCCTACCTCGTGGGCCCCCTGGTGGCCCTCCGATGGCCATCTTCTGCTATATGGAGTCTTTCGATGGGAAAAAATCATAAGCCATCTTCTTGGACGAAACTCCACCGCCATGAGGCAGAACCTTGGTGGAACCAATCTAGGGCTCTGGCGAAGCTGTTCTGCCAGGGAAACTTCCCTCCCGGAGGGGGAAATCAACGCCATTGTCATCACCAACGCTCCTCTCATCGGGAGAGGGCAATCTCCATCAACATCTTCATCAACACCATCTCATCTCAAAACCCTAGTTCATCTCTTGTATCCAATTCTTGTCTCCAAGTTCGGGATTGGTGCTAGTAGGTTGCTAGTAGTGTTAATTACTCCTTGTAGTTGGTGCTAGTTGGTTTAATTGGTGGAAGATCATATGTTCAGATCCTATATGCATATTAATACCCCTCTGATTATGAACATGTTTATGCTTTGTGAGTAGTTACTTTTGTTCCTGAGGACATGGGAGAAGTCTTCCTATTAGTAGTCATGTGAATTTGGTATTCGTTCGATATTTTGATGAGATGTATGTTGTCTCTCCTCTAGTGGTGTTATGTGAACATCGACTACATGACACTTCACCATTATTTGGTCCTAGAGGAAGGCATTGGGAAGTAATAAGTAGATGATGGGTTGCTAGAGTGACAGAAGCTTAAACCCTAGTTTATGTGTTGCTTCGTAAGGGGCTGATTTGGATCCATATGTTTCATGCTATGGTTAGGTTTACCTTGATACTTTTGTTGTAGTTGCAGATGCTTGCAATAGAGGTTAATCATAAGTGGGATGCTTGTCCAAGTAAGGACAGTACCCAAGCATTGGTCCACCCACATGCCAAATTATCAAAGTACCGAATGCGAATCATATGAACGTGATGAAAACTAGCTTGACGATATTCCCATGTGTCCTCGGGAGCGCTTAACATCATATAAGAGTTTGTCCAGGCTTGTCCTTTGCTACAAAAGGATTGGGCCACCTTGCTGCACTTGATTTACTTTTGTTACTTGTTGCTCGTTATAAATTATCCTATCACAAAACTATCTGTTACCACTTATTTTAGTACTTGCAGAGAATACCTTGTTGTAAACCGCTTATCATTTCCTTCTGCTCCACGTTGGGTTCGACACTCTTACTTATCGAAAGGACTATGATAGATCCCCTATACTTGTGGGTCATCAGCTGATGTAGAGTAGAACCCTAATCGCCCGATCTTTCACGAAAGGAGCGGATCCCGTGAAGAACACGAGGAACACGAGGGGAAAACGAGGGAAATCACGAGGGGAAACACGAGAGAATCACTCAACCAACAAGAAATAGTCACACATGTGCTAGATCCTCGAGTACATAAAGTAAGATACATGATCCACAATCAACTAGGGACGATACACGGTAACCGGTCTTCTCCGTGAGGAGGTCTTGATGTTCTTCCCTAAAGAGGGGTCTTGAATCTGCTTGGGGAATATTCTCCGAGGAGGTGCGATCTCCGAGGAGAAGGTAACCAAGTGATGAGCAAAGTTCTCACACAATCATGAGCTATCTCTTTGCTAACCCTAAAACATAGGTAGAAGAGTACTTATAGTCTAGGTGATGAAAGAGTACGCAGGCCTCGGCCCAAGTGGCTACGCGCAGGCAAGGCCAGAAGTTCTGGGCGAGGCTGGAAGTTCCGGGCGCCGGAGGTTTCGGGGAAGGTCCGGCCTAACCCGAGAGTTGGTGCGGGTGGAGCTGGATTGGCATCCGGGGGCCGGAAGGTCTGGGCTGGCCAGAAGTTCCGGGCGCCGGAAGGTCCGGGACGGGTTCCGGGCTAACCCGAGAGTTGGCACGCCTGGGCTGGGCAAAGTCGTCGGAGGCCGGAAGCTCCGGGTTGGCTGGAAGGTCCGGGGGCCAGAAGTTTCGGGCTCTGGCCGGAGGTTCCGGGCTGTCTAGAGTGTTGACGCCTGTCTCTTCTTCTATAGCCCTCGGCTCCGAGTCTTGAGCATTGTACCTGATCACACATAGCATCTCGGACTTAGGCAGTAGCCATGTCTCACTTGAAGAGGGGGAAAACTCAAGTAGGAGTGATGTCACCTCGGATTGAATAGCACGTGCCCTAGCCCTTGTCATGGGCCCACTTGGAGCTTGGATAGTTGAGGTGGCATCCATGGGGATGGTCGTGGGATGCTCCGTATCATCTCCCCTCCCTTGGGGAAGATCTGTCCTTGGATCGAATTCTTCATCACCATGGAAGGGAGAGAGATCTTTGATTTTGAAGATGTCGCTCACACTGTATTTGTCGCACGGGAGGTCGATCTTGTAAGCATTGTCGTTGTAGCATGCGAGCACCTTGAAGGATCCATCTGCTCGTGGTCAAAGCTTAGACTTGCGTTCTTGTGGAAAGAGCTTCTTGCGAAGGTGTAGCCACACGAGATCACCAATGTTGAAGACCATAGATTGCTTGTTGTCGTTGAGCTTTGTCGCAAGGCGTTGTACTTGGCGCTCGATGGTGTTTCTTGTATCTTCATGCACCTTCTTGAGATGTGTCGCTCGTGCACTTGCGTCTAAATTGATGCGCTCGTGGAGTGGTAGAGGAAGAATGTCCAATGGTGACAAAGGGTTGAATCCGTAGACGACCTCAAAAGGGGACTTGCCGGTTGTTGAGTGTCTTGCTCGGTTGTAGGCGAACTCGGCGATGGGTAGACACTCCTCCCACTCCTTGATGTTCTTCTTCATGAGTACTCAAAGTAGAGAGGAGAGTGTGTGGTTTGTCACCTCCGTTTGGCCGTCGGTTTGAGGATGGTACGCCGTGGATAAGAGTAGCTTGATTTCGAGCTTGGCGCATAGGGTCTTCCAAAAGCAGCTAAGGAACTTGACGTCGCGGTCCGAGACGATGGTCTTTGGCACACCATGGAGATGCGATATTTCCCTACAAAAGAGATTAGCAACATGTGAAGCATCGTCTATCTTGTGGCAAGGAATAAAATGTGCCATTTTGGAGAAACGGTCCACAACGACAAATATGGAATCTTTCCCATTTCAAGTTCTAGGCAAACCAAGTACAAAGTCCATGCTAATGTCTTCCCAAGGTTGGTATGGAATTGGTAAATGCATATAGAGACCATGAGATTGAGCTTTGGACTTAGCTTTACGACATATAGAACACCAGTTGGTGAAATGATTGACGTCCCGAAACATCTTTGGCCAAAAGTAGCTCTTCGAGAGCGTGGCGAACGTCTTGTCGCGTCCGAACTGTCCCATTAAGCCTCCTCCATGAGATTCCTGCAAAAGCAACAAACGAAGAGAGGACTCGGGAATGCAAAGTTTGAGCTCTCATAAGATATTCATCTTTTATGTAATAGCGTTCCCAAGATGTATGTTACAAACACTTGGCATAAGGAGTAGCAAAAGTTGCATCATGCTCATACATGTCTTTGATATGCTCGAAGCCAATGCCATCTAACTCAAGTTCCATGACAAGCATGCATATGCGGGAAAGAGCATCCGCTACGATGCTTTCTTTTCCCTTGATGTACTTTATGACATAGGGAAAAGACTCAATAAATTCACTCCATTTAGCATGACGCTTGTTCAACTTTGTTTATCCCTTAAGGTACTTGAGAGTCTCATGATCAGTATGAATGATAAACTCATGGGGACGAAGGTAATGTTCCCATTCATGCAAAACGTGGACTAAAGCATATAGCTCTTTGTCATAGATGGGGTAATTGAGTTGCGCTCCGGAAAGTTTCTCACTAAAGTAAGCTATGGGGCGCTTCTCTTGTGTTAACACACCTCCTATGCCATTACCACTAGCATTGCAATGAATTTCAAAAGGTTTATCGAAGTTGGCTAAAGCAAGCACGGGAGCATGAGTAAGCAAATTCTTAAGCTCATTGAATGCAATATCTTGGGATGGTCCCCAAATAAAAGGCGCATTCTTCTTGCTCAAAGCATGCAAAGGCGAACCAATGGTGCTAAAATCCTTCACAAAGCGATGATAGAAACCTGCAAGGCCAAGAAAACTACGCACTTGATGCAAGTTGGTTGGTTGCGGCCAAGTCTTAATAGCATTGATCTTGGACTCATCAACATGAACATCGTTAGAAGAAACAACAAAACCCAAGAGAACGAGCTTATCAACACCAAAAAGGCATTTCTCCATATTAGCATAGAGGCTCTCTTTTCTAAGAGTTTGCAAAACGGTGCAGACATGGGTGACATGCTCTTTGATAGATTTGCTAAACACAAGAATGTCATCAAAGTAGACCACAACAAATATACCAATGTAACAGCGAAAGACATGATTCATAAGGCTCATAAAAGTGCCCGGTGCTTCCGAAAGACCTATAGGCATGACTAACCACTCATACAAACCAAACTTGGTTTTGAAGGCGGTTTTCCATTCATCACCCTCTTGTATGCGGATTTGATAGTAACCACTCTTAAGATCAATTTTGGAAAATATAGTGGCACTGCTAAGCTCATCAAGCATATCATCTAGGCGTGGAATGGGATACCTATAGCGAACGGTATAGCATTGATAGGTCTACAATCGGAGCACATGCGAAAACTACCATCACGTTTTGGCACAAGAATGACCAGAACGGCACAAGGGCTCAAACTTTCACTCACATGTCCATAGTCTATGAGATGCTTTACTTGCCTTTGTATTTCTTTTGTTTCATCGGGGTTGATACGGCATGGAGCTTTGTTCGGAAGAGGTGCTCCGGGGATGAGGTCGATTCGGTGCTCAATGCCTCGTAGAGGAGGTAGACCCGGAGGTAGCTCATCGGGGAAAACATCTTGAAATTCCTGCAAAAGAGAAGACAACACTAGAGGAAGAGTGTGAGAAGTGTTAGTTTGTGGTGCATTGTCCTTGCACACGAGGACGTAGTGTAGGACACTAGATGGGTTCTCACACACTTCTTGTATCTCATGTTTGGTGGCAAATAGAACTAGGTTCTTGTTTTCGCTCATCATGGAGGCACTCAATTTTGGCTTGTGGCGCTCACTCTCTTTTTGGTGGCTCGCTCTCTCACTATGATCTCCACGATGGGTGGCTTGCTTGTCGGCGATCACTTGACTTGGCGACATAGGACGGAGGACGTACTCCTTGCCCTTCATCTTGAAGATGTAGTGGTTCGTTCGGCCGTTGTGGACGACTCCTCTATCGAATTGCCATGGCCGTCCAAGGAGAAGATGACAAACGGTCATAGGAACGACGTCGCACTCCAAGGTGTCTTCGTAGGCGCCGATTTTGAAGGAGACTTGTACTCGGTGCTCAACTTGGATGGTGTCGGAGTCACTAAGCCATTGCACTTTGTATGGATGTGGATGCTTCGTCTTGGGCAATTGGAGCTTGGAGCAAAGTTCTTCACTTGCGAGATTATGACAACTCCCTGCATCGATGATGACCTTGACGGATCGTCCATTGATGCCGGCCTTGGTGTGGAATATGTGGCATCGTTGGTCTTCTTCTTGGTGATGTTGGAGAGTCAAGACTTTGGAGCCAACAAGTGCGGGACTTGAGTCTTCATCACAAAAGACTTGTTCTTCTTCATTGTTCACTTGGTGGTGCATGGCGACTTGCTCGAGGGCTTCCATTTCGCCTTCTCTCATGGAGTCATAAGTTCCATCATCGTTGAAGACCATGGTTCGCTTGTTGGTGCACTCGTAGGACTTGTGGCCTCGGCCTCCGCAAGTGAAACACTTGAAAGAACTTGTCTTGACGGTCTCATCGGTTGGGGTTGATGATGATGGAGCTCTCGGCTTGAAGTTGCTCATAGGAGGATGGCTTGTAGTTGACGAAGCTCTCTTGGAAGTTGACTTGTCGATGTTGGAAGTAGAAGGCTTTGTAGTCGATGTTGGAGTCGTTGAAGCTTGGTTGTTGGAGAAACCGTAGGACTTGGATGAGAACTTGGCATACTTGAAATCATCTTGCAGTTGGCGTTCCGCTTTGGTAGCTTGGTGCACTAGCTCGATGAGATTTGAGTATGGTTGGAAGTCGGCGATCTTCTTGATGGGATGATTGATTCCATTCAAGAAACGTGCCATTGTTTTCTCATCATCTTCCGTGACATTGGCTCTTATCATTGCAATCTCCATCTCCTTGTAGTGTTCTTCAACGCTCTTTGTTCCTTGCTTGAGTTGTTGGAGTTTCTTGAAGAGGTCGCGGTTGTAGTAGGTAGGTACGAAGCATGCTCTCATGACATCCTTCATTTGCGCCCAAGTAGTGATGGGTGGTTCACCTCTTGCCTCTCGGCACTCTATGATTTGTTCCCACCAAATGAGGACATAATCTTGGAACTCAAGGGATGCCATCGCGATCTTCTTCTCTTCTTCAAAATTTTGTAAACGGAAGATCTTGTCAACCTTCAATGCCCATGAAAGGTACTCTTCGGGATTGTTGCTTCCGTTGAACGTGGGCATGGTGAACTTGAGTTTGCCATAACATTGCTCTTCATTGTGTTGGGGTCGGGGATGATGACGCCCATGTTGTCGATGATTGTGCAACTCATGGTGCTCTTGGCGCGGGGGGTAGTTATCGTCATGTTGTTCTTGTCATGGAGGATCTCCATTGTCTTCATGCTCTTGATTGACTTGTTGTTCTTGGCGAGCTTGTGGAGGAGCTTGTCGAGCTCGAGGAGGAACTTGACGATGCACGCGAGCTTGAAATCTTCGTTCTTGAATTTCTTCGCGAAGTGCTTCCTCTTGTTGACGAGCTTGTCGGCTTCGGTCGGCAACAGCTCGACTCGAATCGCGTAGAGCTTGTTGCACCGCAAGTGCTTGAGCGTCACGGAGTTGTTGTTCTTGACATTGTGCCTCGGCATCTTGAGCATTTTGGTGTATACGCGCTCGCCCTTCCTCTTCATGTTGGCGTTGTCGTTGCCGTTCTCGGGCTAGCGCAAAGGCCTCTTGAGTTTGACGTTGTCGGCGCTCTTGAGAGTCGATGTCGCGTAGTGGATTGAGGCTTGCTTGATGATCGGTGCGCGCGGCCCGACGAAGAGTGTTCGATGTCGGTGTACTTGAGCGGGAGAGGGTGAAGTCGGAGTGGCGGCTTGAACGGCTCCTTCTTGAAGTGGAAGATGAGAGGTCAAGCAACAAAGCACGAATTTCGTCCATCCTTGCGTCATTCTCTTGCTTGTGATCGTAGAGCTTGTGGTCGAAGTAGTCCCTTGTATGCTGCTCGGAAAGTCGCAAGTCGGTGGCAAGGTTGTCGATGCGTTCACTCATAGCTTGTTGCTCTTGATGCAAAGCACGTTGTGCACCAAAGAGATGACTCTTGGTGACGAAGGAGTTCATGTCGTCATCTTGCTCCATGAAGAGTGGGTTGGTAGAAGTACTTGGCGTATCCATCATTCCAAGACAAAAGTGAGTGGTAGAAAGAGAAGAACGAGTACCAAATGTACCTTGACTGAAGTTGAAAGTGGATCGAGGATCACTCCAATGTAGGACAAGGAAATAGCACAATTGGTACTAGCTCTTGTCGGTTTCTCACACCTACACAAGTAAAAGCTTTTGGTGGAGCTTGGTTAGGATGGTGGCACAAAAATTTGATGCAATTGTAAGTGAGCTTCAATAATGTTGGAAAAGATTCGCAAGATGCAATGTAACAAGTAGACCAAGCATATAAGGTACACGGAAACACACACGCAAAAAAGATAAGTGGGGTTGTGCAACCAATGGTGAGCCAAAATGTGGAATCCACAAAAATTCTCTTGTTGCACAACACTAGAGAGACGCTAGCATGATTGCACAATAGGCGGATACAAGAACTTGTGCACAACCCACTTAGCAAAAATGCAACGACTTCTATCCCAAATATGTTCTATGCAAGGTGTTGCTATGATATGATCCAAGATGATCGAGTATGACAATCTTAATGTTGTAAGATGCTATGGTTCTTGCTTAAAAGCTCTTTGCTTATCTTTCCTTTTTGCTTAAAAGCTTGTTTGGCTCTTTGATGTTTGAGCTCTTTTCTCATACAATGCTTGACAAACCAAGATAGCGATTGTGTATGCGGAAACAACTTTGTGACACAAGGGATGATACCAATATATGCAACAATGATGTATGTATGCGATGGGAGGTATGATCACTAATGTGCACAAGTCTCGTTGCCGGCAATACTCAAAGGCTAGTCTCGATGGGTAAGCTACGCAAAGGAGTGAGGCTATGAAGGCTATCAATGTAATGTCAAGAGTGATATGTCCAAAACCAAGATGAGGTTACCGTTCTTGCTTACGGTTGGAGCTTTCAAAAGGATGAGATTGTAGTCGGTGTTGTAGTGCGCGGTCTTCAGTACGTTGGTGAAGATGCCGCTGCACTGTGGGCGGAGTTGTCGAAGTAGCGGAAATCGTTGAAGAGGTGCGGACTTTCTGTCTAAGCCGGAAGGTCCGGGCAAGATGGAAGGTCCGGGGTCTGGAGGTTCCGGTGCGGCCGGAAGGTCCGGGCGTGGCCGGAAGGTTCGGGGGTCGCGAAACTGGCAAGAACAGAGAAGTGGGGATCATGGACTTGGGCGGAAAAACTTGAGGAAAAACCAAAATTCGCAGGGGAAAAGCAAGGAAATTGGAGGAAAAGAAGGGTGGGGAGGCTAGATCTACGAGCCACACACAAAATTCACGGATCAAATCCAACAAAACTTCAACACACCAACAAATCAGAAAAAAATTGGGGGCTATTTTTGGTGGGGATTTTCGGATTAGGACGAAAAACAACAAAATTAGGTTGGAAACACAACGGGGAGGCTCCGAAATTGTGATCAATGTGGCTCATGATACCAAGATGATGTAGGGTAGAACCCTAATCGCCCGATCTTTCACGAAAGGAGCGGATCCCGCGAAGAACACGAGGAACACGAGGGGAAAATGAGGGAAATCACGAGGGGAAACACAAGAGAATCACTCAACCAACAAGAAATAGTCACACATGTGCTAGATCCTCGAGTACATAAAGTAAGATACATGATCCACAATCAACTAGGGACGATACACAGTAACCGGTCTTCTCCGTGAGGAGGTCTTGATGTTCTTCCCTAAAGAGGGGTCTTGATTCCACTTGGGGAATCTTCTCCGAGGAGGTGCGATCTCTGAGGAGAAGGTAACCAAGTGGATGAGCAAAGCTCTCACACAATCATGAGCTATCTCTTTTCTAACCCTAAAACGTAGGTAGGAGAAGAGTACTTATAGTCTAGGTGACGAAAGGGTACACGGGCCTCGGGCCAAGTGGCTGCGCGCAGGCAGGGCCGGAAGTTCCGGGCGCCGGAGGTTCCAGGGAAGGTCCGGCCTAGCCCGAGAGTTGGCGCGGGTGGAGATGGATTGGCATCCGGGGGCCGGAAGGTCCGGGCGCCGGAAGGTCCGGGATGGGTTCCTGGCTAACCCGAGAGTTGGCACGCCTAGGCTGGGCAAAGTCGTCAGAGGCCGGAAGCTCCAGGTCGGCCGGAAGGTCCGAGGGCCGGAAGTTCCGGGCTCGGCCGGAGGTTCCAGCATGTCCAGAGTGTTGACGCATGTCTCTTCTTCTATAGCCCTCGGCTCCGAGTCTTGAGCGTTGTACCTGATCACACATAGCATCTCGGACTTAGGCAGTAGCCATGTCTCACTTGAAGAGGGGGGAAATTCAAGTAGGAGTGATGTCACCTTGGATTGAATAGCACGTGCCCTAGCCCTTATCATGGGCCCACTTGGAGCTTGGATAGTTGAGGTGGCGTCCATGGGGATGGTCGTGGGATGCTCCGCATCATCAGCCCACCACCTATCCACGAGGGTGGGGGCACGCCCTACCCCCCTGGGCGCGCCCCCCTGCCTCGTGGGCCCCCTGATGCTCCACTGACCTCAACCTTGACTCCATATATTCACTTTCAGGGAGACAAAAATCAGAGAGAAGGATTCATCGCGTTTTATGATACGGAGCCGCCGCCAAGCCCTAAACTCTCTCAGGAGGGCCGATCTGGAGTCCGTTCGGGGCTCTGGAGAGGGGAATCCATTGCCATCGCCATCACCAACCTTCCTCCATCACCAATTTCATGATGATCACCGCCGTGCGTAAGTAATTCCATTGTAGGCTTGCTGGACGATGATGGGTTGGATGAGATTTATCATGTAATCGAGTTAGTTTTGTTAGGGTTTGATCCCTAGTATCCACTATGTTCTGAGATTGATGTTGCTATGACTTTGCTATGCTTAATGCTTGTCATTAGGGCCCGAGTGCCATGATTTCATAGCTGAACCTATTATGTTTTCATCAATATATGAGAGTTCTTGATCCTATCTTGCGAGTCTATTCACCTATTATGTGTTATGATCCGTTAACCCCGAAGTGAGAATAATCGGATAATTACCGGTGATGACCATAGTTTGAGGAGTTCATGTATTCACTATGTGTTAATGCTTTGGTCCGGTACTCTATTAAAAGGGGGCCTTAATATCCCTTAGTTTCTAATAGGAACCCGCTGCCATGGGAGGGTAGGACAAAAGATGTCATGCAAGTTCTTTTCCATAAGCACGTATGACTATATTCGGAATACATGCCTACATTACATTGATGAACTGGATCTAGTTCTATGTCACCCTATGTTATGATTGTTACATGATCGATCGCATCCGGCATAATTCTCCATCACCGATCCAATGCCTACGAGCTTTTCATATATTGTTCTTCGCTTATTTACTTTTCCACTGCTACTGTTACAATCATTACAAAACCCAATAATATTACTTTTGTTACCGTTACCTTTTGCCACCGTTACCACTACTATCATATTACTTTGCTACTAAATACCTTGCTGCAGATATTAATTTTCCAGGTGTGGTTGAATTGACAACTCAGCTGCTAATACTTGAGAATATTCTTTGGCTCCCCTTGTGTCGAATCAATAAATTAGGGTTGAATACTCTACCCTTGAAAACTGTTGCGATCCCCTATACTTGTGGGTTATCAAGAACATTTTCTGGCATCGTTGCCAGGGAGCATAGCTCTATTCTTTGAGTCACTTGGGATTTATATCTGCTTATCATTATGAAGAACTTGAAAGATCAAAGAACCAAGATTTTTCCCTCAACAGCGAGGGGAGGTAAGGAACTGTCATCTAGCTCTGCACTTGATTCACCTTCTGTTTTGAGTAAGCTTGCGACACCTAAACCTGCTTCTGCTATTAATTCTGATATGTCGCATGTTATTGATGATGCCACTTCTGCTATGCATGATACTTATGATGAAACTACTTCTATGCTTGATACTATTGTGCCACTAGGTGAATTTCTTGATGAACAACTTGATAGGGCTAGAGAGAATGAAATTATTGAAACAGGTAATATTGATGAAAGTGATGATGAAGATTCTCCCCCTAGATGTGAATTGCATGTTGTTCCTGAGGGTTATGTTATGGGTGAAGAAACTGCTATAGACTTTCTTGCTTGCAACGATAGAAGTGATCTTAAGAAATTATTAGCTAAGCTTAAAGAAAAGTCTTTGAATGCTAGGATGAAATATGATCCTGCTTATGCTACTTCACCTATCTTTATTACTGATAAGGATTATGATTTCTTTGTTAATCCTGAGTTAATTACTTTGGTTGAATCTAATCCTTTCTATGGCTATGAATCTGAAATTGTTGTGGCACATCTTACTAAATTAAATGATATAGCTACCTTGTTCACTAATGATGAGAAAACTCGCTAGTATTATATCCTTAAATTATTTCTGTTCTCATTAAAGGGTGATGCTAAGATATGATTTAATTCTCTTGATCTTGGTTGTGTGCGTAGTCCCCAGGATATGATTTACTACTTCTCTGCTAAATAGTTCCCTGCTCATAAGAAACAAGCTGCTTTAAGGGAAATATATAATTTTGTGCAAATTGAAGAAGAGAGTCTCCCACAAGCTTGGGGGAGGCTTCTGCAATTACTTAATGCTTTGCCTGATCATCCTCTCAAGAAAAATCAAATACTTGATATCCTGTATAATTGACTAATCGATGCTTCTAGATATTACCTGGATAGTTGTGCTGGTTGTGTTTTCAGGGAAAGAACAGTTGATCAAGCTGAAATTCTATTGAATAATATGTTGACTAATGAAAATAATTGGACACTTCCTGAACCAACTCCTAAACCAACTCCGAAGAAAAGGGGTATTCTATTTCTCAGTCCTGAAGATATGCAAGAGGCAAAGAAATCTATGAAAGAAAAAGGTATAAAAGCTAAAGATGTCAAGAATTTACCTCCTGTTGAAGAAATACATGGTCTTAATTCATCACTTATTGAAGAAACACACGGTCTCGATAACCCGGCACATGTAGTAAAGGTAAATTCTCTGTATAGATTTTATGAAGGTGATATTCCTCGTAAAAAGTCTGCTAGCCAATGCTTAGATGAGTTTGATAATTTGATTGTTAAATAAGAAAATTTTAATGCTTATGTTGGTAGACAATTGAAACATAATGCTTATATGATTGGATACTTGAGTGATTATATGGCTAATGTTAAAGGTGAACTTAAACTTATTAGTAAACATACTTCTATGGTCACCACTCAAGTAGAATAAGTACTTAAAGCTCAGAATGATTTGCTCAATGAATTGAATAATAAGAATAATGGATTTGCTGTTAGAGTTGCAACTAGAGGAGGTAAAGTGACTCAGGAACCTTTGTATCCTGAGGGCCATCCTAAGAGAATTGAGCAAGATTCTCAGAGAACTAATGTAGATGCACCTAGTCCTTCTAAGAGGAAGAAAAAGAAAAATGATAGGACTTTGCATGCTTCTAGTGAACCTGTTGTAGACACACCCAAGAATCCTAACGATATTTCTATTTCTGATGCTGAAACACAAGTTGGTAATGAACATGAACCTAGTGATAATGTTAATGATGATGTTCATGCTGATGCTCAACCTAGCAATGATAATGATGCAGAAATTGAACCTGTTGTTGATCTTGATAACCCACAATCAAAGAATCAACGCTATGATAAGAGAGACTTTGTTGCTAGGAAGCACGGTAAAGAAAGAGAACCATGGGTTCAGAAACCCATGCCTTTTCCTCCTAAACCATTCCAGAAAAAGGATGATGAGGATTTTGAGCGCTTTGCTGAAATGATCAGACTTATCTTTTTGCGTATGCGTTTGACCGATATGCTTAAAATGAATCCTTATGCTAAATATATGAAAGATATAGTTACTAATAAGAGAAAGATATTGGAAGCTGAAATTTCCACCATGCTTGCTAATTATACTTTTAAGGGTGGAATACCAAAGAAACTTGGAGATCCAGGAGTACCAACTATACCATGCTCCATTAAAAGAAACTATGTTAAAACTGCTTTATATGATCTTGGAGCCGGTGTTAGTGTTATGCCTCTTTATATCGTAGACTTGATTTGAATAAGTTGACACCTACTGAAATATCTTTGCAAATGGCTGATAAATCAACTGCTATGCCTGTCGGTATTTGTGAGGATGTGCCTATTGTGGTTGCAAACGTTACTATTTTAACGGACTTTGTTATTCTTGATATTCCAGAGGACAATAGTATGTCTATTATTCTTGGAAGACCCTTTTTGAATACTGCAGGGGCTGTTATTGATTGCACCAAAGGCAATGTCACTTTTCATGTTAATGGTAATGAGCATATGGTACACTTTCCGAGGAAAAAACCTCAAGTCCACAGTATCAATTCTATTGGAAAAATTTCAACAATTACTATTGGAGGTTTTGAATTTCCTCTTCCTACTGTCAAGAAGAAATATGATATTCTTATTATTGGGGACATGCATATCCCCGTTGAGGTAACCTAGTGTTATTCGAAAATTTTCCAGTTTTATGTTATTCGAAATGAGTTTGTTAACAAGACCTGATCAACCTTGTTAGTTGATTCATTTTGATGAGCATGAGATGGATGAATTTAGAAAACACAACCTTCTGTAGCCTTTTTTTACTTTCTTTTATTTATATTAAATAAAGCAAAAATAGTATTTTTCTGTCTGTTTTCTGAATTATCAATGCAATAAAAAATACCCCGAAAATAAAAGTTCTCCAAATGCCCTGAAAATTAAATATGATTTTTTCTAGAATATTTTAGAATATCTGGCACTAAGAACACAGTAGGGGGAGCAGCCACGTGCCCAAGAGGGTGGAGGGCACTCCCTACCCCCCTATGTGCGCCCCTTGCCTCGTGGGCCCATGGTGGCTCCCCTCCACTTATTACAGCTACCACACACTCCTTCTTCCTCCCACAAAAATCACCAACCAGCTCAAACCCGAGTTCAAGCTCATCTTGCTGCCATTTTCGATCTCCTTGCTCAAAGCTCCATTCACAAAACTGCTTTGGGGGATTGTTCCTTGGTATGTAACTCCTCCAATGGTCCAATTAGTTTTTGTTCTAGTGCTTTATTCATTGCAAATTTTTGCTGCTTAGGTGACCCTATTCTTGAGCTTACATGTCAAATTTATATGGTCAAAAGTAGTTTTAATGCATGATATAGTCTCTAGGCACTTGTAGGAGTAGTTGCTATCAATATTGTTGAGTTTGGTTCACTTTTATTTTGAAGTTACTAAAAATTTCAGAAATTTTCAGAAAAAGATGAAGAGATTTTTGAGGGGCTCATCGAGCCGAAGCTCAAAGGATAAACAAAGTGAAGAGAACAAGAAGCCCAAGTATAATCTCCCTCGCACCACGGAGGTTCGGCCGTGTGAATGGCCTTGTGATGATTTCTTGAGAGCAACCGGGATTTATGATGATTTCTATGAATTGGCTGACAATGCAGGCCTCACCGCCTTCCTCCACGACCAATGCGAATAGTATCTCTTACTCACCAATATCTTTGTGCAAAACTTTCATTTCCATGCTAGGAGCTCACCACCTACGGTGGAATTTTATTTATATGATGAGCATAAGGAGATGTCACTTCGTGATTTTTGTTGGGTTTGTTTGATACCTTTCAAGGGCAGCGTAGAGGAACCACATCGTGACGATGTGGAAGGGTTTATTGATACAATTGTTGTAGGGGAAACGAGGAAAGTTTCCGATGCAAGAATTACTAGCATACATTTTCCTGTTTTACGTTACTTCGCAATATTTGCTAGTACATGCTTAATTGGTCGCGGAAACTGTTGCACCCTTAGTGCCCCTGATATTGCTATTTTGTGCCATGCCTTGTTCCATGATGACACATTTAGTATGGGCGCTATTATTGCAAAGCGGTTAAATCTTAACCATACTAAGGGCCCCATCTTGGGAGGTATCTTTGCCTCGCGCCTCGCTGCACACTTTAACATACCTATTAGGCATTATGAGAAAGAGGAAAAGTTGTTGCCTCCTGTTTTTCTAGACTATAAGAGTATGGTAGCACATGATTTTATTGTTAAGAATAAGGAAACGATGCTTAAGTACAAGCTGATATTTGATAAAAATCACCCTGAGACTATTACTTTGCCTGCTCCTTCTTTGTTTGACCTATCTGTAGGCAAGTACCTTGTTCCGCCGGAGGCCATTCACGCCTACCAAAACCCCACTCCAGCTACAGAGCCAGTGCCGGAATCACAATTTGATCCTCATCGGCAGTCTGTTTATTAGTGGAATTCGGAAGAGATCGCCAACCAGTGGCAGCAGGGGGATTCTTCTCAGTACGACCCCAACTATTACTTTGGATATCCGCCAGGCCAGCCATGGCCATAGACCAACTTAGGCCAAAAGCCTAAGCTTGGGGGAGTATGTATTTCTCACCGACATTACATTCATGTTCACACACTCATGCTAGTTGTCGGTGCTCATACTTTTTCATTGTAATATCCATGCTAGTTTATTTTCCTTTTTATGCTTTCTTCTTGTGTGTTTGATAAACCTTAAGAAAACCAAAAAAATTAGTTGTAGCTTTTAGTTAGTTTACTTTTCATGATGTAGTAGTAGTAATTAAAAAGAAAACCCAAAAATATTTATCGTTCTTCTTTTGCTTGTTGGGATCTTTCCCATGTAAATAGTTTTGTTTCTTTTCTTTGGGGTTCGAGAGGAGAAGACCATAATGAAAATGTTGAGTGGCTCTCATATGCATTATGATCTAACAAAGATCCCACATTACCTTGTCTTCTCTCTTGGATTGAATGCTTGCAGATTCCAGCTTAGTCCAATGCACGTGCACTATTATTATTATCCACACTATTCGGTCGTGCAAGTGAAAGGCAATAATGATGATTATATGATGAACTTATTGAGATGAGAAAAGCTGGTATGAACTCGACCTCTCTTGTTTTTGTAAATATGACCAGTCCATCGTTCCTGATTCAGCCTATTATGAAAGAAACATATTTGCAATGAAAATTAGAGATTGTAGTTGCTTATGCATGTTTAATTAGCTAGGAGTTTATAATGGTTTATCTTGCGTGCCAACATGATATTAAAATGGTTGTGATGTGGTATGATAGGGTGGTATCCTCTTTTGAACGATTCGAGTGGCTTGACTTGGCACATGTTCACGCATGTAGTTCAAACAAAGTCAACATAGCCTCTACGATATTTATGTTCATGGTGCATTATATCATACTCATGCTTGCATTCGGTGTTGATTAATTTTAATGCATGTTCATGACTGTTGTCGCTCTCTAGCTGGTCACTTCCCAGTCTCTTTCTAGCCTTCACTTGTACTAAGCGGGAATACTGCTTGTGCATCCAATTCCATAAACCCCAAAGTTATTCCACATGAGTCCACCACCTACCTATATACGGTATCTATGTTCCGCTCCAAGTAAATTTGTATGTGCCAAACTCTAAACCTTCAAATAAACATTCTGTTTTGTATGCTCGAATAGCTCATGTATCAACTAGGGTTGTATGTATATTCCATGCTAGGCGGGTTATTCTCAAGAGGAGTGGACTCCGCTCCTCACTCATGAGAAAATAGCTGGTCACCGGGATGCCCAGTCCCATGCTTTATGCAAATCAAATCAAAATAACTGCAAACAAAACTCCCCCGGGACTCTTGTTAGTTGGAGGCACTCGTTGTTTCAAGCAAGCCATGGATTGATGCTTGTTGGTGGAGGGGGAGTATAAACTTTACCATTCAGTTTGGGAACCGCCTATAATGTGTGTAGCATGGAAGATATCGAGATCTCTCGGTTGTTATGTTGACAATGAAAGTATACCGCTCAACATATTATTCATATCTATTTCAAAACCGAGCTCTGGAACCTCTACACATCCCTACTTCCCTCTGTGAAGGGCTTATCTATTTACTTTTATGTTGAGTCGTCATCCTCTTATTAAAAAGCACCAGTTGGAGAGCACCACTGTCATTTGCGTCCATTACTATTAGTTTACATTGAGTATGACTTGACTGGATCTCTTTTACAATGAATGACAATGTCTAGTCAGTACTTGATCTTTAAAGGTGCTCTGCATTTATGTTTTGCGGTCTCAGAAAGGGCTAGCGAGATACCATCATGTTATATCATATTATGATTATTTTGAGAAAGTGTTGTCATCCGAGATTTATTATTATTGCTCGCTAGTTGATTATACCATTGATATGAGTAAACATGAGACCAAAGTGTTATTGTGAATATGGTTAGTTCATAATCTTTGCTGAAAACTTGAATGCTGGCTTTACATATTTAAAACAACAACAGCAAACAGAGTTTGTAAAAGTTCTTCTTTATCACTTTCAGTTTATCAACTGAATTGCTTGAGGACAAGCAAAGGTTTAAGCTTGGGGGAGTTGATACGTCTCCATCGTATATACTTTTCCAAACACTTTTGCCCTTGTTTTGGACTCTAACTTGCATGATTTGAATGGAACTAACCCAGACTGACGTTGTTTTCTGCAGAATTGCCACGGTGTTATTTTTGTGCAGAAATAAAAGTTCTCGGAATGACCTAAAAATCAACAGAGAATTATTTTTGGAATATATAAAAAATACTGGAAGAAATATCCACGTCAGGGGGCCCACCACCTATCCATGAGGGTGGGGGCACGCCCTACCCCCTGGGCGCACCCCCTGCCTCGTGGGCCCCCTAACGCTCGACCGACCTCAACCTTGACTCCATATATTCACTTTCGGGTTGAAAAAATCAGAGAGAAGGATTCATTGCATTTTACGATACGGAGCCACCGCCAAGCCCTAAACTCTCTCGGGAGGGCTGATCTGGAGTCCGTTCGGGGCTCCGGAGAGGGGAATCCAACGCCATCGTCATCATCAACCTTCCTCCATCACCAATTGCATGATGCTCACCGCCATGCGTGAGTAATTCCATCGTAGGCTTGCTGGACGGTGATGGGTTGGATGAGATTTATCATGTAATCGAGTTAGTTTTGTTAGGGTTTGATCCCTAGTATCCACTATGTTCTGAGATTGATGACGCTATGACTTTGCTATGCTTAATGCTTGTCACTAGGGCCCGAGTGCCATGATTTCAAATCTGAACCTATTATGTTTTCATCAATATATGAGAGTTCTTTATCCTATCTTGCAAGTCTATAGTCACCTATTATGTGTTATGATCCGTTAACCCCGAAGTGACAATAATCGGGATACTTACCGGTGATGACCGTAGTTTGAGGAGTTCATGTATTCACTATGTGTTAATGCTTTGGTCCGGTACTCTATTAAAAGGAGGCCTTAATATTCCTTAGTTTCCAATAGGACCCTGCTGCCACGGGAGGGTAGGACAAAAGATGTCATGCAAGTTCTTTTCCATAAGCACGTATGACTATATTCGGAATACATGCCTACATTACATTGATCAACTGGAGCTAGTTCTGTGTCACCCTATGTTATGACTATTACATGATCGATCGCATCCGGCATAATTCTCCATCACCGATCCAATGCCTATGAGCTTTTCATATATTGTTCCTCGCTTATTTACTTTTCCGCTGCTACTGTTACAATCATTACAAAACCCAAAAATATTACTTTTGTTACCGTTACCTTTTGCCACTGTTACCACTAATATCATATTACTTTGCTACTAAATACCTTGCTACAAATATTAAGTTTCCAGGTGTGGTTGAATTGACAACTCAGTTGCTAATACTTGAGAATATTCTTTGGCTCCCTTTGTGTCGAATCAATAAATTTGGGTTGAATACTCTACCCTCGAAAACTGTTGCGATCCCTTATACTTGTGGGTTATCACTTGACGGATTTGTGACGCCCCACCACCACCATTTTCTAGTAGTCTGTAGGATCATATTCTTATGTGTTTCTATTTCTGCTAACCATGGCAGGATCACAAGTCGATGAGACTGACTGGGAGAACATGACGAATAAGGAGTTGCATGATAAATTTCAGAAAATGATGACTAAACAGGTGCAAGATGTGCTGAACAATTTTGAAGAGGCCATGGATAAGATAACTGGCTTTGACAAGACGTTCGAAACAAAGCTCAACAACAACAACAACAACAACAACAACAACAACAACAACAACAACAACGACGACGACGACGACGACGATCATCGACGACGACAACGACGACAACGACGACAACAACAACAACAACAACAACAACAACAACAACAACAACAACAACAACAACAACAACAACAACAACAACAACAACAACAACAACAACAACAACACCAACAGCAACAGCAACAGTAACAGCAACAGCAACAGCAACAGCAACAACAACAACAACAATAACAACAACAACAACGATAACAATGACGACGACAACGACGACAATGATGACAACGACAACAACGACAACAACGACGACAACAACAACAACCAACAACGACAACAACGACAACAACGACAACAACAACGACAAAAACAACAATAGCAACAACAACAACAACAACAACAACAACAACGACAACGACAACGACAACGACAACAATAACAACAACGACAACGACGACGACGACAACGACAACAATAACAACAACGACAACGACGACAACGATGATGACTACCTCCATGTTGCGAAATAGCCCTCCGTCGAGCAAGCCGTGTGCCTCTTGAGCCTGGCCAAACTATTGGTGTTGCTGCTGATACTTCTTTGGCTCCTGCTGCTGATGCGGAGGAGGATGAGGTTGATCAAAATCAGAACTACATGCAACCACCAGCACCACAACCACCAGGTCGTCCACATGCAAATAATCGCAATGGTAGGGCTCCCCTCAGGTACGAGATCATGACCATCTCCCTAAACTAAAATTTAATATTCCACCATTTGAGGGTAGATATGTTCCTGATATATATTTTACTTGGGAGTTAGAAAACGAACAACGTTTTACATGTTTAGAATATCCCGAGGAGAGACGCGTTGCTGCTGCACTGTGTGCTTTCACTAGTTTTGCTTGTGTATGGTGGTCTGAACATCGTAGATTATATTCGAATAATATTCCAAGTACCTGGGCTTCTTTGAAAACTGCTATGTTTACTCGTTGGGTTCCACCATATTATCAACGTGAATTTCTTCAAAAATTATAGCGTTTAAGACAAGGAAAAAATTCTGTAGAGGAATATTATCAGGAATTACAAACTGGAATGATTAGATGTGGTATTGTTGAGGATAATGAAGCTATGCTTGCACGTTTTATGGGTGGATTAAATAGAGAGATTCAGACCATTCTAGAGTACAAGGACTATAACAATATCACTCATTTATTCCATCTTGCTTGTAAAGCTGAACGTGAAGTGCAGGATCGACAGACATTGGCATGAACTAACTATTCTGCAGGTTGACCTTCCTCATGGACACCGCATGCATCCTCTACTTCCACACATTCTACTGCATCAGCACCTCCATCAGCTTCCACCTCTAGTCATGATATAAGAAAGCAGGCACAACTACCACTATCTACCAAGAGCACCCCTGTCGGGCCTGTACAGACCTCTTCTTCTTCCATGGCATCAACAGGGTACACAAGTGATATTATTTGTCATCGTTGTAAGGGAAGAGGTCATTATGCAAGAGAATGCAAATCTCAGCGTGTGATGATTGCTATTGAGGATGGTGGTTATGTGTCCGTAGTGACTATGATGAGGAGACTTTGGCTCTTATTACACGTGAAGAACACGGTGGAGATGATCCTGAAAATGAGACGCAATACATGGCTCCTGAAGATGCTGACAGGTATTAATGTTTAGTTGATCAACGTGTTTTGAGTGTGCAGGTCACACAAGCAGAGCAAAATCAGAGGCATAATTTTGGGGATGCTACTAGACACGCTCACACACGCAAAGATGAGGAGGGGAGGAGTGAATCGAGCTGGACAGAGCGTTGGACGCACCCCCGACCTGCAGAGCGCGTACACAGGCATGTCGCCAATGTGGTCACCACGTGATATGTCACGGGGAGGACACAATGGGCTGTCAAACCTTGTCAGTCATGTTGTCTCTACATCAGTGGGGCTGTGGAAAGTGAAATATCGATAGGAGATGCTCTGTAGCGAATGGAGGCACTGTTGAAAGTTTGGTTGCAATGTTGTGCTCAATAGAGAATTGATTGGAGCCAAAATTGATGTCTGGGGTGTTTGGCATAGGAAGGACTATGATCCTGGGGGTTTTTGGAAGGAAATGGACCAAAATTAAGCATAGTTGCTTTACCACTGCAAATATAGTCCAGAATCAAGATTTGGATGACGCACTCACATGGAGTGTTGAAATGAGATGAAACTTTTCAAAGCCTCATGATATGGACATATGAATATTCTGTAAAAATTCCATACCAAATGACTTGCCAAAATGGTACTTGCTTCACAAACATCCTCTCTGTCCAAAAACTTGCAATAATATTGGGGAGAAAATGGCTTGTTGAAGTGGCCCCAAATTTTGTGGAGAGAAGTGATATTGGTAGGATCATGATCTGGTAATTTCGCAGAATTAATGAAGCAATATAAAATATACTTGTTTCACAACCTGAAAATATTGACAGAATCATAGATTTGATGATGTGCTCGCATAGATGATTGTATGGAGATAAAAATTGGAGGAGTGTGATAATATGAGCACATGAAGGAGTGTGCAAAATGTCAACTCATTTGGGTACTCCTAGCTAGTACTTCCTTCACAATGGCTTCTGTTTGACAAAAACTTTGAAAAATTGTTGAGGAAGATTCACTAGGCAAATGGAGCTGAATTTTGGCATGGAGCGATGATTTGGATGAGATAGCATGCCCAAAAAGTTTGGGAGCAATGCATAAAAGATAGGTGGCACTTCCTTCGTAGAAAACCACACTGGACAAAAATGAAGAATATATATTGGGGAATTATTTTTGGGCTAGGAAAGGAATGTTTGGGCATATTTGAGCAACATATGACCCAAATAAATTATGATAATTATTTGGGAATTTTGGGAGTGACAGAAATATAGGTTGCTTCGCAAGCTAGGGCAAACAGGACTATTCCTTTAATAGAAAAAGGAATATTCCTTAGAGAATAATTTTAGGGTTGGGCTAGAATGGAAATGACATGATATTGGGAAAGATTTGAGAGTGATAAGCCACTTTGGAGGAGAAGAAATGAAGGTCTCCTAGGTTTCAAGTCCACAAATCCACTCCAAAAAGAAAAACAGAGCAAAAATCAAATAAATCAAAAGAAAAAGGAAAGGGCCAAAAACCAGGGTGTTACATGTTTCAAGTGCAAAAAGCGAGGACACTTCATTTTGGACCGCCCTCTCTGGGAAGCTGAAATCCGTGTGAGTGGGAGATATGACTCAAGCAACTATCGAAGCAAAGGCAAGAGCAAGAACTATGACTCCGATGATGAGAAGAAAACTAAGTTTTTTAGAAACAAGGACAGCTCCACCTCAAAATCTTCATCAAGATCTTCCTCAAAGAATCCTTCCAAGTCCTCCTCCAATTGCAAGAGTACCTATCGCAAGGCCAAGGCATGCATCAGCAAGGAGATGGATTCTAAAGAAGAAGAATCGTCTGCTTCCGAAGAAGAAAATGAGTTTGATGAGGATTTTGACTTAGGCATGGCTCGCATAGCATGCGCATCTTCCCCGGCAATGAATTTATTTGGGAACCCATCAAGCAATGATGAAACTCTTGCCTACTGCTTCATGGCCAAAGCCTCGAAAGAAAAGGTACCAGTCAAACATCACAAGGTTCACTCCAGTGATCAATATTCTTCTGATGAGGATGACCATGCTAAGTTGTTCAAAATTGCCAACATTCAACAAAACTCTCTTGAGAAAACTAAGAAAACCCTCAGGAAGTCTGAAGGGTTGTTGGTTGAGGAGATGGAAAATATTCAGCCGCTGACCGAAGAGTATGCTACTCTCAAGTCACGAATGGATGAACTCACAACTTGTCACGATTTTCTCTCAACAGACCACAAGAGATTGACCTATGATTTCCTGAAAAGGAAACAAGAAATCGAGGCACTAAGAGAGGCTCATGAAGACTTGTTAAGAGAAAATTCTCTTCCCACCCAACAACTCAAGGAGAAACCTGAAGTGTTTGAGCCACCATGTTTAAAATGTCTTGAATGAAACAATGTTGAATCTATTGCGGAATCATCTGTGAGTGCTAACCCCTCAATCGAGGAAAATAGTTATGTTTCTGATGAAAATGCTAGGTTGAAGGGTCTTCTTCAGACAAGAATGTTCAAAGCTCTCAAAGGGCATCAAACCCTTTGTGATGTTTTGAAGAAATCTATTCTTCACAAAAATCACCGAAAGGAAGGGATTGGTTTCAAAAGGAAACTAAATGACAATGGCACTTACTAGGAACGACGTCAATATCCACAGACTGTGTGGGTTCCTGCAAAGAGCAAAACGCTCAACCATGCATTTCTTTCAGGATATAACTCTCCCGTTCCTGAATATCCTGATGATGTTTACCTGGACAACTATAAGTTCTTCAAAGATCAACATGGTGAAACAATTGCTCGCTATGTTGGACCGAACAATGGAAATGACCCCCCAAAAAACCATTTGGGTGCCTAAGAAAATGGTTGATGCCCTACCTATTTCTGCTCGTCTAACCATGCAGGAGCAAAGAATTCGACAGAATGAATATATGCATACATGATACAATCACTATGCTCATTCATCTGGAAGGAATTTCAATGCTTATTCCTTCAATTACTCTCGCTCCTCATCAAGAGACAACTATGCTTATCGAAAGAAATCATATCCTTCTCGTTAATTTGTTTCGAAGCCACCTGCAAAGATGTGGGTGGTTAATAAAGCCTAATTCTTCTGCGGGACTATATCTCCTAGTGTACTAAATGGATTATGGACAGTGGATGCACTAGTCATATGACCGGAGACAAGTTGTTGTTTGTCGACCCCAACTTAACTGCTTCTCCTCTGAAGTATATAACTTTTGCCGACAATAACAAAGGGAAGGTAATTGGCTTAGGTAAAATTACTATTTCCAAGGACAAATCGGTTGATGATGTGCTACTTGTTCAATCCCTTGGATTCAGTCTTATGTCAGTTGGCAAGTTGTGTGATTTAGGTATGCTAGTATTATTCTCTATATCCAAATGCATTGTCTTCATGGCCTCTGACCATTCCTTCGTCTTTAAGGGAATTAGAAAGGGTGATCTTTATATTGTCGATTCCATTAAGGGTCCCTCACTCCAAATTTGTTTGCTTGCAAAAGCAACCGGAGGATGGTCGTGGCACTGTAGATTTGGTCATGCAGGTATGAGAAACTTGCAGAATCTGGTGAAGAAAAAGCATCTTCGTGGCACTCCTGATGTGAAATTCGATAAGAATCGTCTATGTGCTGCTTGTGAAGCTAGTAAATTGGCTAAGAAACGTCATTCATCCAAGATAGTCATGACCACAACAAGACCACTAGAAATTCTTCATATGGATTTATTCGGTCCTCAAAATTATGCAAGCTCTGGTGGCAGTCATTATGGTCTAGTTATTTTTGATGATTTCTCTCGATACACTTGGGTATTCTTCCTCCAAGACAAGACTTTTACTCAAGATATCTTCAAAAGTTTCACTAAGAAGGCCCAGAATGAATATGATGTGCGAATTAAGCATGTCAGAAGTGATAATGGAACTGAGTTTATAAATACTCACATTGCTGAATTTATCGATGATCATGGTATCACTCATGAGTTCTCTGTTGCTTCCACTCCTCAACAAAATGGAGTTGTTGAATAGAAGAACAGAACTCTCATTGAAATGGCAAGAACAATGCTTAGTGAGTATAAAACTCCCATTCGCTTATGGGTTGATGCCATTAACACTGCTTGTCATTTTATCAATCGTGTTTATCTTCACAAGTTCCTTAAGAAAACTTCATATGAGCTTATCACTGGCAAGAAACCAAATGTTTCTTATCTTCGTGTTTTGGGGGCACCCAACTATATTCTTGATATGAATCATTCTTCCAAGTTTGTACCTAAGGCACATGAAGGTTTTCTTCTTGGTTATGGCTCAAACTTGCATACATATCGAGTCTATAACTCTCACCACAAAGTTATGGAAATGGTAAATGTGCAGTGTGATGAATCTAACGGCTCTTAGAAGGAGCACTTGCCAAATATGATAGATGAACCGCTGATATCGGACGCAATTCGGCAAATGGCCATTGGGAGTGTCAAGCCTGTTGAAGGAAATGCACCTGAGTCATCTGATGATGATACTCCCATGACTCGAAGCAGAACACATCAAGCCTCTGCCGAAGCAAACTCTTCCGAATGGAAATGGCAATGAGAATACAAATGTCGATCAAAATGGCAATTCTGAAGGGAATGATGATCCAAATGCAGATGCTGGTGATAATGACCATCACAAAGAAAATGCTCATCCATGAGTGGCAAATCAAGTTGATCCCTCTCTAATTCTCGATGAACTTGAGAATCTAGGTTATAGACCCACAACTCGTTCGCGTACTCGTTTGGCTAACTATTGTGGCATTTTCTCCTTTGTTTCATTGGCAGAAGCTACCAAATATGAAGAAGCCATGAATGATCCAGATTGGATGAATGCCATGCAAGAGGAGTTGGTGCAATTTGAATTAAATGATGTATGGGAATTGGTTGACAAACTGAATCCCAAGAAGCACAATATCATCGGCACAAAATGAATCTTCCGCAACAAGCAAGATGAAAAATGATATTGTGGTAAGAAACAAAGCACGACTTGTTTCTCAAGGGTACACACAGGTAGAAGGCATTGATTTTGGTGAAACATATGCTCCTGTTGCACGCCTTGAGATAATTCGCATTCTACTTGCTTATGCAAATTATAATGATATCCTGCTATATCAAACGGATGTGCAAAGTGCTTTCCTCAATGGTGAAATTGATGAGAAAGTTTATGTTAGACAGCCACCTGGCTTTGAATACCCTGAGTTTCCTAACAAAGTTTTCAGGTTGAAGAAAGCTTTATATGGGCTAAAGCAAGCCCCCAGAGCTTGGTATGACACCCTGGAGAAGTTTTTGCTCAACAAGGGGTTCAAACCAGGATCCTTTCAATTTGGTTCCTAAATAGCCTTTTTCTGAAATATTTGTGTCTACAAATAAATATTTTTGTAAATTTGCTTTTTGTTGTAGACGGGTGAGTATTATTTTTACATTGAAAGAACCGATAAATATATTTTATGGGCTTTGATAATGGACCTTAATTGTGTAAAAAGTCATTTGGATGGGTTTACAACGAATGATGATGCTTTATACTATGAAAAACATGCCAACTCGGTGGTTGGTGTGATTTGCCAATCTTTAATACATACTCCCTCCGTTCCTAAATATTTATCTTTTTAGAGATTTCAAATGGACTACCACATATAGATGTATATAGACATATTTTAGAGTGTAGATTCACTCATTTTTCTCTTTATGTAGTCACTTATTGAAATCTCTAGAAAGACAAATATTTAGGAACGGAGGGAGTAGATATAAAATCCTATTATGTAGTTTTATTAAAGATGAATGCAAAAGGTTGTCCTAACCGTAACTATTACTTGAATAGTAGTGGGAAGTTAATGAATTCAATTTAAAATGGTGAGTTGGTTTGCTCTTTATAATGACCTGATTGGTGGTATATATACTTCTTGCAAGTCCCTTGTCGGTTAATGTGAGACAAAGCAAGATAGATCCATGGCTGTGGTGGCAAGAGGTAATTGATTTGACATGATTACATTATTTGCCATTTTGTTGTCGATTCTTATTTCTAAACTTTGTGTATACGTTGGCTGCAAATTCGCATATAACTTGGAGATTGTCCGTATCCATCTGAAGGTAATTTTGGATGAAATTATTAAGATTGATGGAAGAAGAGCAGAGTACAGTTGTTGGTTACATGAAGGTCGTTACCAGTGCATCATACATACTGTTATTAGCACAAAAGAAGAAAACATGTCTGGTAGACTTGTGCAGATCATTGGGCTAATGGCAAACACTAAAGTGGATCCTAAGGACGACAACCACAGGTTTTCTTATTCAGGCAAACATTAATCTTTTGATCTGCGAAGGCATGAAGATGCTTGTTATCTTCCTTTATTTATTTTTGAATCTTATGTCTTCAAGTGGCATTCTGTTCCGGGGCACCCATGTTCAGTTTCTTCTGGGAAGCAGACTTCTTACCATCTATTGATGTCCTGCAGTTGGCACATAAAGTGTGAGTTCAAGTCATTTTGCAGATATTACAGGAATCAGTAATGTGATGAATTGGCAGCTAGGAACAAACCTCTTGGTAGAATTTCTCTTTCCCTTGGTTCCACTATCGTTAGAGTTTCTGGGGATTGTCTAATCAGGGGCATTTGTACCTCAGGAGTCTAACAGTTACAGGAGAATATTGTAAGGTACTACAACATGGAAAGCTGAGGATGATACTATATAGGATAAAATTTAGATACCATGGTTACAGTGAAGATATGTGTGCAGTGGCAGCTGGGGAGTGGACTGAGATTTCATCAGTTTGAATGAGGTTGGATTTTTCGCCAGTTTCCGGTTTACTCTATTTTGCAAGTAGACATATGAGGCAAATACCAATGGAATACTGACCAGCTTGTTGTTTTCAGTGCAACTCATGCAGAATGTTCTTCTGTAATATCCCAAAAGTCTTCCTAGACCTCTTTCCGATGAAAAATCATTTTTGCGATAGTGACATGACATGTATGAAAATCTAAATACTTGCATTACAAGGGAATATTTACCTCGCGGGTTGGTATTGATGATAGGTTAGGTGTACTTCATTCCGTATGATTTTCTTTGAACTGGAAGAAAGTTGGTTGAACTCAAAGACATTTGTTTTTTGGTGCACCGTGGTCATGTTGTTGACCTGGAAGGGTAGCTCCCCGTGATGAAGGCTTTTCTCATTAATGTGGCACCTGTGTTGGATATCATTAGTCATGTAATAGTAGTATTTGTTATAAAATGCACGCTCATCCTCTACACTGCAATGCAAAATGATTGTAATGAAAAGATACATGAGTTGATGCCTCATCAAATGCAGTGCACCATTCTATTTCTTCATCTAATAACCCCCGAGATGCACAATCTCTTTAGATGTACTGTATGTGATATTGTTGAAGGTACGCAAATCCGCAAAGCTACATGACAATCAAAAGCATCCTAAGACATCAAGAACAGACCTAGGCAATAGGAATGGTGAAGAGACAACAAAGATGGCAGGAAAGAAGGGATGCTACAAGGCATAATATAGAAGGAAGAATGGGAGACTGGTGTAACACACGAAGACTGCAAATTAATCACCATCATCGCCCCTGAGGTTGACTACCATCATCACCATTATGTCAGGAGGCGGACAGTGGACCTTTAAGGTGGCAGTTTCAGCTTCGGTTATGGGAGGGGCAAGGGGCGTCAGGTAGAGCTGCAAGGCATGGAGGACGATGTAGTACGACGACAGCCGACGGTGGAAGCCGATGGGGCCGTCGGATGTCGTAGCCGCAATAGACGGACGCTGCAAGACAGGAAATTAATCAGCAAGAAAGGGGCTAAAGAAGAAGTTTAGGAGGGGTGGACCGTACCATTGCAGGGTGATACGTCTCCAACGTATCTATAATTTTTGATTGTTCCATGCTATTATATTGTGTGTTTTGGATGTTTAAGGGCTTTATTAAACACTTTTATATTATTTTTGGGACTAACCTATTGACCCAGAGCCCAGTCCCAGTTCCTGTTTTTTCCCTTGTTTCAGTGTTTTGAAGAAAAGGAATATCAAACAGAGTCAAAACGGAATGAAACCTTCTGGAGAAGTTATTTTTGGAAGGAAAGCAACCCGAGAGACTTGGAGTCCGCGTCAAGGAAGCTTCGAGGAAGCCACGAGGTAGGGGGGCGCGCCCACCCCCTGGGCGCGCCCTCCACCGTTGTGGTCCCCTCATGGCTCCCCTGACGTACTTCTTCCTCCTATATATCTCCATATACCCTAAAACGATCGGGGAACAAAATAGATCGGGAGTTCCGCCGCCAGAAGCCTCCGTAGCCACCGTAAACCAATCTAGACCCATTCCGGCACCCTGCTGGAGGGGGAATCCCTCTCTGGTGGCCATCTTCATCATCCCGGTGCTCTCTATGATGAGGAGGGAGTAGTTCTCCCTCGGGGCTAAGGGTATTTACCAGTAGTTATGTGTTTGATTTCTCTCTCTCGTGTTCTTGAGGTGGTACGATCTTGATGTATCGCGAGCTTTGCTATTATAGTTGGATCTTATGATGTTTTCTCCCCCCCCCCTCTACTCTCTTGTAATGGATTGAGTTTTCCGTTTGAAGTTATCTTATCGGATTGAGTCTTTAATGATTTGAGAACACTTGATGTATGTCTTGCCATGCGTATCTGTGGTGACAATGGGATATCACGTGATTCACTTGATGTATGTTTTGGTGACCAACTTGCGGGTTCCGCCCATGAACTTATGCATAGGGGTTGGCACACGTTTTCGTCTTGATTCTCCGGTAGAAACTTTGGGGCACTCTTTGAAGTACTTTGTGTTGGTTGAATAGATGAATCTGAGATTGTGTGATGCATATCGTATAATCATACCCACGGATACTTGAGGTGACATTGGAGTATCTAGGTGACATTAGGGTTTTGGTTGATTTGTGTCTTAAGGTGTTATTCTAGTACGAACTCTAGGGCTGTTTGTGACACTTATAGGAATAGCCCAACGTATTGATTGGAAAGAATAACTTTGAGATGGTTTCGTACCCTACCATAATCTCTTCGTTTGTTCTTCGCTATTAGTGACTTTGGAGTGACTCTTTGTTGCATGTTGAGGGATAGTTTTATGATCCAATTATGTTATTATTGTTGAGAGAACTTGCACTAGTGAAAGTATGAACCCTAGGCCTTGTTTCAACGCATTGCAATACCGTTTACGCTCACTTTTATCATTAGTTACCTTGCTGTTTTTATATTTTCATATTACAAAAACCTTTATCTACCATCCATATACCACTTGTATCACCATCTCTTCGCTGAACTAGTGCACCTATACAATTTACCATTGTATTGGGTGTGTCGGGGACACAAGAGACTCTTTGTTATTTGGTTGCAGGGTTGCTTGAGAGAGACCATCTTCATCCTACACCTCCTACGGATTGATAAACCTTAGGTCATCCACTTGAGGGAAATTTGCTACTGTCCTACAAACCTCTGCACTTGGAGGCCCAACAACGTCTACAAGAAGAAGGTTGTGTAGTAGACATCATAGGGGCAGTCACGCACGCCCACGGCGGATCGCCGGCGCATCGAGGAGTGAGGAACACCACTGCATCGAGAGGAGGAAGGAGGGGCAGCAGGGAGGAACAGAGGAGCTGTCATTCGGGGTGGGATACAGCTGAAAAACCTGGGCTACTTGGGCTGTTAGTGTACAAGAGGGAATAACTAGACCTTCACGGCCCAATTACTGACAGTAACAGGAGGTTGCTCCATGGAGCAGTGGCCTACGAGACGGTATGCGACGCGCCCGAGCGACCAGGAATGCCTGACTTCGATCTGTATCGCACGTTCAGGGATCCGATGGCTGTGATAGTCAAATCGCTGTGGAGGCTCATAGCTATCTGTGTTATACTGTTTTTTAATTATAGACTATTGCTTTGAATCATTTGGATTTTTATTCATACCCTAAAAGAAATATGACATGATAGACATGTTAGGTAGCATTCCACATCAAAAATTTTGTTTTTATCATTTACATACTCGAGGACGGGTAGGAATTAAGCTTGGGGATGCTTGATACGTCTCCAAGGCATCTGTAATTTTGTATTGTTCCATGCTATTATAGTATCAATCTTGGATGTTTTACATGCATGTATATGCTATTTTATATCATTTTTTGGGACTAACCTATTAACCTAGTGCCCAGCGTCAGTTGTTGTTTTTTATTGTTTTTGGTTTATCAGAAAATATATATCAAATGGAATCCAAACACGATGAAAATGTATGGTGTTTTTTTATGGACCAGAAGGGACCCATGAAGGCTCGGGAGAAGACCAGAAGAGTCACGAGGGAGCGACAAGCTCACTAGGCGCGCTTCAGGGGGCGCTCCTAAGCTCGTGGGCCCCTCGTGGCACCTCTTGACCTAATTACACATCTATAAATTCCCAGATATTCCCAATATACTAGAAAGCCATCTGAAACGCTCTTTCCTCCACTGCAAGCTTCTGTTCTTCCGCGATCCCATCTGGAGGCCTTTTACAGTACTCTACCGGAGGAGGAATCGATCACGGAGGGCTTCTACATCATCCTTGTTGCCTTCCGGTGATGCGTGAGTAGCTGAGCACAGACCTACTTGTCCATAGCTAGGCCACTTCTGTCTCTTTGTTCTTCAATACAACATTCCCCTCGATGTTCTTGGAGTTCTATTCGATGTAATCTTCTTTTTCAGTGTATTTGTTGGATCTGATGAATTGTGGGTTTATGATCAAATTATTTATGAATATTAGTGGAGTGTTCTCTGAACTTTATTATGCATGATTGTTATAGCTTTGTATTTCTCTCTGATCTATCCGTTTGGTTTTGCCAAGTAGATTGATTTATCTTCAGTGGGAGAGGTGCTTTGTGATGGGTTCAACCTTGTGGTACTCTATCCCGGTGACAGAAAGGGGCAAGACACGTATTTGTATTGTTTCCATTAAGGGTAAAACGATGGGGTTTATTCACATTGATTGGGTTTACTTTGTCTACATCATGTCATCTTGCTTAAGGTTTTACTCTGTTTATACTTAATACCGTAGATGCATGCTGGATAGCGGACGATGGGTGGAGTAATAGTAGTAGATGCAGGCATGAGTCGGTCTACTTGTCTCAGACGTAATGCATATATACATGATGATTGCCTTGAATATCGTCATAACTATGTGCTTTTCCATCGATTGTCCAGCAGTAATTTGTTCACCCACCTTATGCTATGTGTTCGAGAGAGAAACCTCTAGTGAAACTATGGCCCCGGGTCTACTTTTATCATATATAAAAACACAAAAATACCTTGTTGTAATTTTTATTTTATTTTATTATATATTTGCAATTCATCTGTCTACCACTACAAGATTTAATCCTTGCAAGTAACCGTCGAGGGGATTGACAACCTCCTTGTTCGCGTTGGGTGCAAGTATTTGCTTTTGTGTGTGTATGTGTTGTTCACGACGCTTTGTGTGATTCTCCTACTGGATTGATTACCTTGGTTCTTAACTGAGGGAAATACTTATCTCTAATGTACTGCATTATCCTCTCCTCTTCGAGGAAATCCCAACGCACCTCACAAGTAGTAGGCTACAGCGTGTCCACGTCTTCTTCGCACTATTCAAGAATTCGTCTGATTAATCAGTTAATGGGTCAGTTAATCACTACTCATAGCATGACCGACTCGAATAACACCTATTCACCGTGTACCTTGTGAGGCCAATTAAATGGCCTGTCAGACCGATTAATTGGTTGTTGGGTCGATTAATTACTGCTGGCACATTAACTGGTCGGCAAACAAAGCCCTATTATTTGTCCTATTGATAGGACATCAATACCATTGTTACACCCACAGCCCCTGCTGCTATACATACTGGACCAATTACTAGAGCTCGCGCACGCCAATTGAATTAGTAGGTACTTTCGTTTCTTGGCAACGATTCCAATGTTCATGAGAATATGATGCTGCCTAAATTGGATACAATTGTTTTGCTTACAAATGAAGGGCCTAGCTTGGACAAGAAAGATGTACCTTGGAGCAAGTTCAAGCATGGAGATGATGGCATGCGCAAGGGGATCAAGAACGGAGTTACAAGTGATGATTTCAGGACTTTGAAGCCACCATAAGGAGTGCATGAAGCCTTGGACGAAATATACAAGATGCCACTTCATAAATTTCATCCAGAGGCTATTTTAGGTGCTGCGTCACCTTATTATTTGGCCAGGCCCATGTATTTTCAATATACTTAAGTATAGGCTGTTTTTAGAGTCCGTATGTGTGGGGAAACAAGAGTTAGGGTTGGTTTCGGACCCCTCCTCCAAGGACCACGAAATTCCCTCCTCTTCCTCCATATATACAGCCCTTAGGGCGTCGTTTAGACTTTGGGTTTTGTTTAGATTAAAAGTTTGCCATAGCTGCAACTTCGCGTACTTCGTTTGTGTTCAATGACCAGACCAAGGTGTCACAGAACCCCACCTTGATCAATAAAGCTTTCATCTTATATTCACAATATCCAGATTGCAATCTCAGTTTCTTGCTTGTTCTTCGTTTGCTCGCAGGAAACAGACCCTCGTGGTCAGGTTGATCGTGCTTCGGCGTGGTCAATAACCCTCGGAAGTTGGTTTAGCGATTGCTAAGGCGCGACGTCTCGCACGTTCGTAGTCGGATCGTCAAGGTCGACTCCCACAGAAAACGATAGCCACCATCTCATCGAAACATTGGGACACCCTCACCTCTATCAAGTGGTATCAGATTTTCAGGTTGCTCGGTGAGATTTGACAGTTTTTCATAGTTTAGATCGAGTCTGTTCTTCATACCTACAGTCCACGAAAAAAGCCAAAAAAAATTAGGGTTAGTTCATCATATCCGAACCAATCTGCGCCTTTGCATAGTCTTTTTAGAGTTTTGCTTTGTTGAATTTGCGGTTGCATCGTCATGTCGAGTTGCTGGTCTTTGCGTCCAGTCCCTTAGAGTTTCGAGTTCTGTTCACAGGTTGTCATGCCGCCGCCGCACCATCGTCATCATCATTGGCATATACCACCACCCCACCATATACATCGCTGCTGCCATATACAACCACCAATCCGAGTCCACGTATACCATCGCCATATACAACCACAAATCCGAGTCCGCATATACCATCGCCATATACCACCACCAGTCCGAGTTCCACCAGATTCATCGCCGCTAATAGTCCGAGTTCCACCAGATTTATCTCCGCTACCAGTCCGAGTCCAGTATTTGTTGCTTTGTTTTCGAGTTCCAGATCACGCAATACTTCGAGTCATGATAGAGTAGGACTCCTGAGATTCCGTGCTACCCGCAGAAGAAAAATAGTTCCAAACTCAAAAAAAAGTGCAAAAAAGTGAAAAAAGGAAAAAAAATCAGAGAGTGCTCCTCCCTTGTTTACGTGCCGCGCCGTGATTTTGTTCGTGTTCTAGGCTCGCGTCTCTAGTACGGTCTAGCCTAGGACCAGCACAGTACCATCGTTGAGCGTTATATTCAACTTTGCATCTCTGAATTGATTATTGCTGACCTTTTTGCTACCATATTATAAGCCTTCCTAGCTCCACATACATGTACGTCGTGCGTTTGACTCTCCCTGGTAATCACTCTATCCAAGCATTGAGAGTTTTGACTACGACAGTTGTTGATCACGGCCTGATGCTGGGTAAGAACTGGTGAGAATTTGAGATTTGCTTGACGGATTTGTGACATCTACCACCACCTCTTGTTAGTAGTCTGTAGGATCATATTCTTGTGTGTTTCCATTGCTGCTAACCATGGTAGGATCACAAGCCGATGAGACTGACTGGGAGAACATGACGAATAAGGAGTTGCATGATAAATTTCAGCAAATGATGAGTGGACAGGTGCAAGATGTGCTAAACAGATTTGAAGAGGCCATGCAGAAGATAGATGGCATGGAGAAGACGTTCGAAACAAAGCTCGATAACAAGTTTAATGAATTGCTCGCGCGTCTTCCACCACCACCACCGGCTGCCCCTAACGCACCTCTACAACAACAACAACAACAACAACAACAACAACAACAACAACAACGTCGCTTTCCAAATCAAGTGGGACGAGCACAACGCGTTCCCATTGACCCTGGGCAAAATTCTGGTGCCGCTGTTGATGCTTCTTCCACTCCTGCTGCTACTGCAGAGGAGGAGGACCATTATGAGGATGAGGTTGACCAAAATCAGATCTATGTGCAACCACCAGCACCACCACCACCAGGTCGTCCTCATGCATATCATCGCAACGGTAGGGCTGCACCACCACCTGAGGTACATGGCCATCTTCCTAAACTAAAATTGAATATTTCACCATTTGAGGGTAGATATGTTCCTGATATATATCTTACTTGGGAGTTAGAAACAGAACAACGATTTACATGTTTACAATATCCTGAGGAGAGACGTGTTCCTGCTGCTGTTTGTGCTTTCACTAGCTTTGCTTGTGTTTGGTGGTCTGAACATTGTAGATTATATCCTATTCCAGCTACTTGGGCTGCTTTGAAAACTGCTATGCGTACTCGTTGGGTTCCACCATATTATCAATGTGAATTACTTCAAAAATTGCAGCATTTAAGACAAGGAAAAAATTCCGTAGAAGAATATTGACAGGAATTACAAACTGGCATGATTAGATGTGGTATTGTTGAGGAGAACGAAGCTAGGCTTGCACGTTTTATGGGTGGATTAAATAAAGAGATTCAGACCATTCTAGAGTATAAGGAGTATACTAATATCACTCACTTATTCCATCTTGCTTGTAAAGCTGAACGTGAAGTGCAGGATCGACAGGCATTGGTGCGAACTAACTTTTCTGCAGGTCGAGCTTCATCATGGACACCATGTGCATCCTCTACTTCCACTCCACCAGCACCTCCATCAAGTGCCACCTCCAGCCGTGATACAAGAAAGCAGCCACAACCACCACTATCTGCCAAGAGCACACCTGTCGGACCTGCGCAGAGCTCTTCTTCTTCCATGGCATCAACAGGGCACACAAGTGATATTATTTGTCATCGTTGTAAGTGAAGAGGACATTTTGCGAGAGAATGTCAATCTCAGCGTGTGATGATTGCTACTAAGGATGGTGGGTATGAGTCTGCTAGTGACTATGATGAGGAGACTTTGGCTCTTATTACACATGAAGAACACAGTGGAGAGGATTCTGATCATGAGACGCAATACATGGCTGCTGAAGATGCTGACAGGTATGAATGTTTAGTTGCTCAACGTGTGTTGAGTGTGCAGGTTACAGAAGCTGAGCAAAATCAGAGGCATAATTTGTTCCATACAAAGGGAGTGGTGAAGGAACGTTCTGTTCGCGTCATCATAGATGGAGGGAGCTGCAATAACTTGGCTAGCATGGACATGGTGGAGAAGCTATCTCTCACCACAAGACCACATCCACATCCTTACTACATCCAATGGTTCAACAACAGCGGCAAGGTTAAGGTAACACGTACAGTTCGTGTGCATTTTAGTATCTCTACATATGTTGATTATGTTGATTGTGATGTGGTACCTATGCAAGCATGTTCCTTATTACTTGGTAGACCATGGCAATTTGATAAAAATTCTATACACCATGGTAGAAACAATCAGTATTCTCTTGTTCATAAGGATAAAATAATACTTTGCTTCCTATGACTCCTAATTCCATTTTGAAAGATGATATTAATAGAGCTAATAAAGCAAAACAGGAGAAAAATAAAAGTGAAAATCATATTGTGGCAAAAGAATTTGAGCAACAAATGCAGCCTAATAATAAACCATCTAGTGTTGCTTCTGAAATTAAATTGAAAAGTGCATGTTTACTTGCCACCAAATCTGATATTGATGATTTAGATTTTAGCAAATCTGTTTGCTATGCTTTTGTGTGCAAAGAGGCATTATTTTCATTCGAGGATGTGCCTTCCTCTTTGCCTCCTACTGTCACTAACATTTTGCAGGAGTTCGCTGACGTCTTTCCACAAGATGTGCCACCGGGATTACCACCTATTCGAGGGATTGAGCATCAAATTGACTTAATTCCCGGTGCATCGCTACCCAACCGTGCACCATACCGTACCAATCTAGAGGAGATGAAGGAGATTATGCGTCAAGTATAGGAGCTACTCGACAAAGGTTACATACGCGAATCTCTTAGTCCTTGTGATGTTCCTATTATACTAGTGCCTAAAAAGGATGGTATGTCGCGTATGTGTGTTGATTGAAGAGGCATTAATAATATTACTATTCATTATCGTCATCCTATTCCTAGGCTAGATGATATGCTTGATGAATTGAGTGGCTCTACAATATTCTCCAAAGTTGATTTGTGTAGTGGATACCATCAAATTCGTATGAAATTGGGAGATGAATGGAAAACAGCATTTAAAACTAAGTTTGGATTATATGAGTGGTTAGTCATGCCTTTTGGGTTAACTAATGCACCTAGTAATTTCATGAGGCTAATGAACGAAGTTTTACATGCTTTCATTGGACGATTTGTGGTAGTTTACTTTGATGAAATATTGATTTATAGCAAATCTTTGGAGGAACATTTGGAACATTTACGTGTTGTTTTTATTGCTCTACGTGCTGCATGTTTGTTTGGTAACCTTGGAAAGTGCACCTTTTGCACCGATCGAGTATCTTTTCTTGGCTATCTTCTTACTCCACAGGGAATTAAAGTTGATAAAGCAAAGATTGAAGCTATTGAGAGTTGGCCGCAGCCCAAAACGGTCACACGAGTGACGAGTTTCCTTGGCCTCGCTGGTTTCTATAGGCGTTTTGTGAGAGATTTCAGCACCATTTTTGCACCTCTCAACGAGCTTACAAAGAAGGATGTGCCTTTTGTTTGGGGTACCACACAGGAAGAAGCCTTCACAGTATTGAAAGATAAGTTGACACATGCTCCTTTACTCCAACTTCCTGATTTTAATAAGACTTTTGAGCTTGAATGTGATGCTAGTGGAATTGGATTAGGAGGTGTGTTATTACAAGATGGCAAACATGTTGCATACTTTTCTGAAAAATTGAGTGGGCCTAGTCTGAACTATTCTACTTATGATAAAGAATTATATGCTCTTGTTCGGACCTTAGAAACATGGCAACATTATTTATGGCCCAAGGAATTTGTTATACATTCTGATCATGAATCTTTGAAACACATTGTAAGTCAAGCAAAACTGAACCATAGACATGCTAAATGGGTTGAATTCATTGAGACTTTCCCTTATGTCATTAAACACAAGAAGGGTAAAGAAAATGTTATTGCTGATGCATTGTCTCATCGTTATACTATGCTTTCACAACTTGACTTTAAAATATTTGGTTTGGAGACCATCAAAGATCAATATGTGCATGATGCTGGATTTAAATATGTATTGCAGAATTGTAAGGAAGGGAGAACTTGGAACAATTTCGTTATTAACGATGGATTTGTGTTTCGTGCTAACAAGCTATGCATTCCAGCTAGCTCCGTTCGTCTTTTGTTGTTGCAGGAGGTGCATGGAGGAGGATTAATGGGACACTTTGGCGTCAAGAAGATGGAGGATATACTTGCTACACATTTATTTTGGCCAAAGATGAGACGGGATGTTGAGCGTTTTATTGCTCGCTGCACTACATGTCAAAAAGCTAAGTCACGACTCAATCCTCATGGTTTATATATGCCTTTGCCTGTACCTAGTGTTCCTTGGGAGGATATATCATGGACTTTGTTTTAGGTTTACCTCGAACAAAGAAGGGGAGGGATAGCATATTTGTTGTCGTGGATAGGTTCTCGAAAATGGCACACTTTATTCCATGTCATAAAAGCGATGATGGTGTTAATGTTGCTGGTTTGTTCTTTCGTAAAATTATTCGCTTGCATGGTGTACCAAATACTATTGTTTCAGATCGTGATACTAAATTTCTTAGCCATTTTTGGAGATGTTTATGGGCTAAGTTGGGGACTAAACTGCTTTTTAGTACTACTTGTCACCCCCAAACTGATGGACAAACTGAAGTAGTCAATAGAACATTGTCTACTATGCTTAGGGTTGTTTTGAAGAATAACAAGAAAATGTGGGAAGAATGCTTGCCTCATATTGAATTTCCTTATAATCGTTCATTGCATTCTACTACTAAGATGTGCCCTTTTGTAATTGTGTATGGTTTCCTACCTCGTGCACCTATTGATTTGTTGCCTCTTCCATCTTCGGAGAAGGTTAATTTTGATGCTGAAGAACGTGCTGAATTGGTTTTAAAAATGCATGAGTTAACTAAGGAAAACATTGAGTGTATGAATGCTAAATATAAACTTGCTGGAGATAAGGGTAGAAAACATGTTGCGTTTGCACCTGGAGATCTTGTTTGGTTACATTTGCATAAGGATAGATTTCCTTATTTGCGCAAATCAAAGCTAATGCCACGTGCTGATGGTCCTTTTAAGGTGTTAGAGAAAATTGTAGGATTGAAAGTATGTTTAGAGGGGGTGATTAGACTACTTGACTAAATAAAAATCTAGCCTTTTCCCAATTTTAGTTCTTGGCAGATTTTAGCTATCTTAGCACAAGTCAAGCAATCTCCACACAATTCAAGCAAGCATGCAAAAGAGTATATGAGCAGCGGAAAGTAAAGCATGCAACTTGCAAGAATGTAAAGGGGAGAGTTTGGAGGATTCAAACGCAATTGGAGACACGGATGTTTTTGTTGTGGTTCCGATAGGTGGTGCTATCGTACATCCACGTTGATGGAGACTTCAACCCACGGAGGGTAACGGTTGCGCGAGTCCACGAAGGGCTCCACCCACGGAGGGTCCATGAAGAAGCAACCTTGTCTATTCCATCACGGCTGTCGCCCATGAAGGACTTGCCTCACTAGCGGTAGATCTTCACGAAGTAGGCGATCTCCTTGCCCTTACAAACTCCTTGGTTCAATTCCACAATCTTGTCGGAGGCTCCCAAGTGACACCTAGCCAATCTAGGAGACACCACTCTCCAAGAAGTAACAAATGGTGTGTTGATGATGAACTCCTTGCTCTTGTGCTTCAAATGATAGTCTCCCCAACACTCAACTCTATCTCACAAGATTTGGATTTGGTGTAACTAAGATTTGAGTGGAAAGCAACTTGGGGAAGGCTAGAGATCAAGATTCATATGGTTGGAATGGAATATCTTGACCTCAACACAAGTGTAGCTGGTTCTCTCTCAAAAAATGTGTATTGGAAGTGTAGGTATGTTCTGATGGCTCTCTCCACGAATGAAGAGTGGGTGGAAGGGTATATATAGCCTCCACACAAAATCTAACCGTTACACACAATTTGCCAAACTCGGTGGGACCGAACGGTTAAACTCGGTCGGACCGATTTAGCAAACCTAGTGACCGTTAGGATTTTCGGTGGGACTGAGATGCAACTCGGGGACCGATATGGTTAGGGCTAGGGCATAACGTAATCTTGGTGAGACCGATTACACAAACTCGGTGGGACCGATTTTGGTAATAAGCTAACCAGAGAGTTGGTCAGGTAAACTCGGTGGGACCGATTCGCTCATCTCGGTGAGACCGAAGTGTTACAAAAGGGAAACAGAGAGTTTACATTGCAATTTCGGTGGGACCGATCGCTCATCTCGGTAGGACCGAAACGTTATGAAGGGAAATAGAGAGATTACAATCCCATCTCGGTGAGACCGAGATCCCTATCGGTGAGACCGATTTGCCTAGGGTTTGTGGCAGTGGCTATGACATTTGAAACTCGGTGGCGCCGGATAGAAAGAATCAGTGGGGCCGAGTTTGACTTTTGGTTTAGGTCATATGTGGATGTGGGAAGGTAGTTGAGGGTTTTGGAGCATATCACTAAGCATTTTGAGCAAGCAAGCCATTAAGCAACACCTCATCCCTCCTTGATAGTATTGGCTTTTCCTATAGACTCAATGTGATCTTGGATCACTAAAATATAAAATGTAGAGTCTTGATCTTGAAGCTTGAGCCAAATTTTTGTCCTTAGAATTTTGAGGGATCCACTTTCCTCATCCATGCCATGCCATTCATTGAGCTTTTCCTGAAATGTTAATCTTGGAATAATGTTAGCTCAATGAGCTATATGTTGTTAGGAATTACCAAAACCACCCAGGGATAGTTGCACTTTCAATCTCCCCCTTTTTGGTAATTGATGAAAACATATAGATCAAAGCTTCGACAAATGATAATAAGAGTGAAAGATATTGTCACTTTGAGAAGTATGTGAAAAGCAAGAGCTCCCCCTAAATTTGTGCATATCTTAAGATTTGCTTTGGACTGCAAATGCACATGAGTTAGGATCATGGGTTACTCTTCCATGTCACATACATCTTGGTGGAGCGCTCAAAATGATAAGAATTAAATACATGCACTCATCACCAAGCAAAGTGAATGATCATATAAGGATAAGTAAGATAATATCATCTAACAAGCATAAGTGTAGCTTATGATCAACCACATGATCATCAATGTCTCACAGATAATAGCATAGTATCTCAAGCAATCAAAAGACAAACAAAGTTCAACCACCAAAGCAAGAGAGAAAAAAAGCAAACTCTCTCTCTCTCGAAGCCTATGATCTATACATTTTTCACCCCCTTTGGCAACAAGTTACCCAAAATTTCATAGAAAATGCATAGCACTAAAACGTCTCTCAGGCTTGGTCTTCAGGTGGTGCTGTCCGGAGAACTCCAAGAACGAAGGCTTTAGTCGAACTAGATGGAGCTGCTGGGGTAGGTGCTGGAGCTGGTGGCACTCAAGCTGTAGCTGGTGCAGATGAAGTGGCTCTAGTGTCTGGAACGGGCACTGTAGTTGATCTCTGAGCTCGAGGCACTCTGGCAAATGCATCAGTGGTTGTCTTTCCCTTCCTCTCCTGCATATCATCTTGAAGTTGCTCCACAACAGACTGAATCTCAATTACCTTCACATCCAAGCCATAGAATTTTTGCTCCATGATTCTTTCCAAGCTCTCATGGCTTTGAGTCAGGGTGGCCAGTCCCTTCTCAATCCTCAGAGTGGATGCAATCAGGTAGCCAAGCTAATCTTGCTTGCTTTTCAAAAAGTACTCAGATGCCTCCTCTTGAGTTGGCATCTTGGCAGCCTTATCTTTCTTTGCTTTCTCCTTCTTCTCTTGAGCTCGTACTGATGATGGTTCATTCTCATTCATCACAACTTGATTGTCCTCAAAGTCAGGATAGATAGGCAAGTGTTCCTTATCCAACAAGTATGCGCTTGTGCCCATCTTTGAGTTTATCAACTCCTGGATTTGTGGGGCATATCCACAACTTCTTTTCTGGTTAGCTGCAGTCCTCTTGATAGTCTCAACTATAAGGCTCATGACCTTGAACTGCTGTGGCACATCAAATTATGTAGCAAGTTAATTGCATGGCCTCTGATCATTCTGTGATCACCAGACTTGGGCAAGAGAGTGTGCCTAAGGATCCAATTGATTGTAGGCGGCCCTGACAGCAGACCCTGTGAATAGATATAGATGATATAGAGTGGACGAGCATCACAGAATGCAGAGGTTTTTGCAAAAGAATGAGTCAAAAACTTAATTTTAGTTTTCCACAGAAAGCATTTCGGATCAACCGATTTGTAAACTCGGTGATACCGAAGCAGCTGTTGGAACCTAAAATAGTGAACTCCGTCAGACCGAGTCACAGTTCGGTGGCACCGAGACTGCTAAAAGTCCGGAACTTGGTCACACCGATTTGCAATTCTCGGTCAGACCGAAAATTACATGTGCAATGGCCTGAGCCGAATCGGTGGTACCGAGTTCCACAACTCGGATGGTCCGAGATGGTTTCGGCGGAAACCTAACCCTAAATTTTCAATTCAACTCTAATCTATGGAGTGTTTTGAATGGATAAGATCGTTTCAATCGTGGTAAGAATCATAATGAACACAATGTGCTAGGAATCAGACGGGGATAGCACTATGATCGAGTCCATACCCTAGTTCGGCGATGAACTCGCCACGGCGGCAACGGCGGGGAAGAATTCCGTTGACGGCGGCGAAGACCAGCGACAGGCGGCGACTGGCGATGAGGAGGACGATCCGGAGACCCAGGAGGCAGAGCGAGCTATGCGCGGGCGAAGGGGTTTCGGAGAAATTTCCAAAAAAATTCCCGTGAGTATATATAGCCTGACCCTGTCGGTGTGACCGAGTGGAACAACTCGGTGGCACCGAGATTCATAACTGCAAGTAGTTACTGAAACTCAGTGTGACCGAAAGGTTCAAATCGGTTGCACCAAGATTGAAAACCTAGATCGACTTAGTGATCTCGGTATGACCGAAATGGAGGAATCGGTCAGACCAAAATGCACAAAGAAGTTTTGGAAGTTTAAGTCTATGACGAATCGGGGACTCTGAGTGCTCCTCACACAGAGTGGTTCGAATCTAACTTGATCAAATTTTTTGATGTAGCATGAATAGAGTTTGAGACGAGAAAAGCATAGATAGCTAGAGAGGGTTCTTAGGCATTCTTGTCCATCCAGTTGGCAAAAGAAAAGAAAAACAATCAATCAAAACAACAAGTGGATGTCCTCGAATGAGTGAAATATGCAATCAACATGCTCACACAATAAAATGGCAATTGAAATATGTGGCAAAGCATGCACAACCAATTCTAGCATCTATCAAACAATTTGCGATGACTAGGTCATCTATATATGAGTATATTGACTTAGGAGTCAAATGAGAACATTTGATCATAGGCCATACTCATCGTTTAAGCACAAGTGGGGTTACCACTTTTACATGAAGCATTTGTTGTGTTCACACCATTAGAGTTGCTTTAGCTCAATTCTTAGAGTAAAGCTCCCCCTAGATGTGAGATCCCCCCTAAGAGGGATGAACTAACCTTGGGTTTTGTCGATGATGACTTCATGTAGATGTTGAAGATGTGGATGCTCAATGTTGATGTAGATCATTTGGAGCTATCCATTGGAGTGAGTTGCACTTTCAATACCTACATGGGTTAGTCCCACAAGGAACAAACAAGGATATCCATAGACATAAAGTGATGCACACACAAGATGATGTCTATGAAAGCTTTTAGGTTACCTTGTCCCTTGTCTTACCAACAAGAGGGTTTGTGACTCCTTGAACTAGTGCAAGATGTGGAAGTTGATTGCACTTGTTCTTGCCAAGATGATAAGAGTGAAATATGTTGGCGGAGTCACCCTCAAGAACTCTCTAGTTCTTCTTAGAGATCCTCACCATCTTGATGGGAATCCTCGGTGTTGTAGTTATACTTGATGAAGTGGAACTTGAAGTAGTCTTGGGAACCCACTTGACCAAGGCCTTAGGAGCTTCTTCAAATGCATCAATTTCCTCTTGAAGCTTGTCCTTGCCTTTTTGCTTGTGGTCTTGTGGTGGAAGATCATCTTGAGCTTGTGTCCCTTTGAGAGAAGTAGGATCATACTTCTCTTGTTGAGGAACAAACTTCGGCTTGGGGTATTGATCTTCTTCCCACTCAACTCCATTGGCATTGAACTTTCGTTCAAAACCAACACCTTGATTCTTCCGGTGCCTTCCTTGCTTGCGTACAATTTCCTCGAATTGCTTACTTCCGGCAAGGCTCTTGTAAACACCTTTCTCTATAATTCCCTTCAATAAGCTATTTTCTTGCTCAAGTGTAACTTGGCTAAGAGAATCATTAGTGGAATCAACAGAACTACTAGAAGCAACAATATTGGATTTAGCATGATTATTGTTACTACTAGAGGAAGAATCTTTCTTGTTCTTGTTACTAGACTTGACTTGAGGCATGTAAGTGGATAAGAGTAAACGCTTGGCAATGTAAGAAGAACTTTTCTTACGAAGATCATCATTGATTGCTTTTAAGAACTCATGCTCTTGCTCAAGGTTGAGCTTTTCAAAGCGTAATTTCTCATGAGCCCTTAAAAGTTCTCGATGATCTCCTAAGATAGTTTCATGAGCTAACTTAAGAGTGTTTAGTTCTTTAGTTAGAGACTCAATCTTCTCCTTATCATTGTCATTCGTTTTATCTTGATTAGCATGATTAATTGACGTTTCATCATAGTATTCATCACTAGAGTTGTCAACAAGTAAATCATCATCACCTAGCAAGTCATCTTCGTCACTATTAAAATCAACATACTCGGGGTGTGATACCTTTGGGCCTTTAGCCATGAAGCATGTTCCAACTTCTTCATTTGGTGAGTCAAATATGTCGTAGGAGTTGGTTGTCACAAGTGCTAGACCGGCAACACCTTCATCTTGAGTATATTCGGAGTCGGAGTGATAGCTTCTCTCGGAGTGGTTGTCAGAGTCGGAGTCGGATACCCATTCACCAACATGAGCTTGATGTCTTCGTTTTGTGCAGCTCCTTGATGACTTGTCCTTTCTTTCCGAATCCTTGCTTCTCCGTGAGGGTCTTCGTTCATAACGATCATCTCTACTCCTTCTTTCTCTAGATGGTGATTCTTCTCTTCTACTTCTTCTCTTGGGAGAGTCTTCTCTTCTCTTGTAGGGGGCCGTACACTCATTGGAATAGTGTCTGGGCCTTCCACAATTGTAGCAATTTCGCTCTCGACTAGAAGATCTTTTGTCATTGTAGGACCTTGACTTGGAGCTTCTCTCTTTGCTTCTACTCTTGTAGAACTTGTTGAAGTTCTTCACCATTAAGCTCAATTCTTCATTGAAGGTTTGTTCTCACTCGATGATGTGGGGGCTTCACATGAGGCTTTGTAAGCACCACTTGATTTGTTGTGAAGTTCCTCTTTATCCTTGAGTGACATCTCATGAGCAACAATTCTTCCGATGACTTCCGTTGGCTTGAGATCTTTGTAATTGGGCATCATTTGGATCAATGTGCACACGGTATCATGTTTTCCATCCAAGGCTCTTAGGATCTTTTTAATGATGAATCTATCGGTCATCTCTTCACTCCCTAAGCCGGCAATCTCATTTGTGATAAGAGCAAGCCTAGAGTTCATTTCAGTGACACCTTCACCATCCTTCATTTTGAACTTGTCAAGTTGACCTTGAAGCACATCCAATTTGGATTCCTTGACGGAGTCAGTACCTTCGTGCATATCAATCAAAGTATCCCAAATTTCCTTTGCATTCTCAAGACGGCTGATTTTGTTGAATTCTTTGGGGCACAATCCGTTGAAGAGGATATCACAAGCTTGAGCGTTGTATTGCAGCATCTTCAACTCTTCCGCGGTAGCTTCACGGTTCGGTTCTTTCCCATCAAAGAATTCACCTTGCAAGCCAATGCACACAATAGCCCAAACGGCGGGGTTATGTCCAAGAATATGCATTTTCATCTTATGCTTCCAACTAGCAAAATTAGTGCCATCAAAGTAAGGACCTCTACGGTGATAATTTCCCTCGCTAGACGCCATACTCTCCTAGGTTGTGAAACCAAGGCTATGACCACCAAAAGCTATGGAAATCAAAGCAAATGGAGACCAAAGCTCTCATACCACTTGTAGGATCGAAAGTATGTCTAGAGGGGGGTGATTAGACTACTTGACCAAATAAAAATCTAGCCTTTTCCCAATTTTAGTTCTTGGCAGATTTTAGCTATCTTAGCACAAGTCAAGAAATCTCCACAAAATTCAAGCAAGCATGCAAAAGAGTATATGAGCAGCGGAAAGTAAAGCATGATACTTGCAAGAATGTAAAGGGAAGGGTTTGGAGGATTCAAACGCAATTGGAGACACAGATGTTTTTGTCGTGGTTCCGATAGGTGGTGCTATCGTACATCCACGTTGATGGAGACTTCAACCCACGGAGGGTAACGGTTGCGCGAGTCCATGGAGGGCTCCACCCACGAAGGGTCCACGAAGAAGCAACCTTGTCTATTCCATCACGGTCGTTGCCCACGAAGGACTTGCCTCACTAGCGGTAGATCATCACGAAGTAGGCGATCTCCTTGCCCTTACAAACCCCTTGGTTCAACTCCACAATCTTGTCGGAGGCTCCCAAGTGACACCTAGCCAATCTAGGAGACACCACTCTCCAAGAAGTAACAAATGGTGTGTTGATGATGAACTCCTTGCCCTTGTGCTTCAAATGATAGTCTCCCCAACACTCAACTCTCTCTCACAGGATTTGGATTTGGTGGAAAGAAGATTTGAGTGGAAAGCAACTTGGGGAAGGCCAGAGATCAAGATTCATATGGTTGGAATGGAATATCTTGACCTCAACACAAGTGTAGGTGGTTCTCTCTCAGAAAATGTGTATTGGAAGTGTAGGTATGTTCTGATGGCTCTCTCCACGAATGAAGAGTGGGTGGAGGGGTATATATAGCCTCCACACAAAATCTAACCGTTACACACAATTTGCCAAACTTGGTGGGACCGAATGGTTAAACTCGGTCGGACCGATTCAGCAAACCTAGTGACCGTTAGGATTTTCGGTGGGACTGAGATGCAACTCGGTAGGACCGATATGGTTAGGGTTAGGGCATAACGTAATCTCGATGTGACCGATTACACAAACTCGGTGGGACCGCTTTGGTAATAAGCTAACCAGAGAGTTGGTCAGGTAAACTCGGTGGGACCGATTCGCTCATCTCGGTGAGACCGAAGTGTTACAAAAGGGAAACAAAGAGTTTACATTGCAATCTGGGTGGGACCGATCGCTCATCTCGGTAGGACCGAAACGTTACGAAGGGAAACAGAGAGATTACAATCCCATCTCGGTGAGACCGAGATCCCTATCGGTGAGACCGATTTGCCTAGGGTTTGTGGCAGTGGCTATGACATTTGAAACTCGGTGGCGCCGGATAGAAAGAATCAGTGGGGCCAAGTTTGACTTTTGGTTTAGGTCATATGTGGATGTGGGAAGGTAGTTGAGGGTTTTGGAGCATATCACTAAGCATTTTGAGCAAGCAAGCCATTAAGCAACACCTCATCCCTCCTTGATAGTATTGGCTTTTCCTATAGACTCAATGTGATTTTGGATCACTAAAATATAAAATGTAGAGTCTTGATCTTGAAGCTTGAGCCAAACTTTTTGTCCTTAGAATTTTGAGGGGTCCACTTTCCTCATCCATGCCATGCCATTCATTGAGCTTTTCCTGAAATATTAATCTTGGAATAATGTTAGCTCAATGAGCTATATGTTGTTAGGAATTACCAAAACCACCCAGGGATAGTTGCACTTTCAAAAATAAATTATAATGCATATAAACTTGAGCTGCCTGCAGATTTTGGGGTTAGTCCCACTTTTAACATTGCAGATTTGAAGCCTTATTTGGGTGAGGAGGATGAACTTTCATCGAGGACGACTTCATTTCAAGAAGGGGAGGATGATGAGGACATCAATACCATTGTTACACCCATAGCCCCTGCTACTATACATACTGGACCAATTACTAGAGCTCGCGCACGCCAATTGAATTATCAGGTACTTTCGTTTCTTGGCAACGATTCTAATGTTCATGAGAATATGATGCTGCCTAAATTGGATACATTTGTTTTCCTTACAAATGAAGGGCCTAGCTTGGACAAGAAAGATGTACCTTGGAGCAAGTTCAAGCATGGAGATGATGGCATGCGCAAGGGGATCAAGAACGGAGTTACAAGTGATGATTTCAGGACTTTGAAGCCACCATAAGGAGTGCATGAAGCCCTGGACGAAATATACAAGATGCCACTTCATAAATTTCGTCCAGAGGCTATTTTAGGTGCTGCGTCACCTTATTATTTGGCCAGGCCCATGTATTTTCGATATACTTAAGTATAGGCTGTTTTTAGAGTCCGTATGTGTGGGGAAACAAGAGTTAGGGTTGGTTTCGTACCCCTCCTCCAAGGGCCACGAAATTCCCCCCTCTTCCTCCATATATACAGCCCTTAGGGCGTCGTTTAGACTTTGGGTTTTGTTTAGATTAAAAGTTCGCCATAGCTGCAACTTCGCGTACTTCGTTTATGTTCAATGACCAGACCAAGGTGTCACAGAACCCCACCTTGATCAATAAAGCTTTCATCTTATATTTGCAATATCCAAATTGCAATCTCAGTTTCTTGCTTGTTCTTTGTTTGCTCGCAGGAAACAGACCCTCGTGGTCATGTTGATCGTGCTCCGGCGTGGTTAATAACCCTCGGAAGTTGGTTTAGCGATTGCTAAGGCGCGACATCTTGCACATTCGTAGTCGGATCGTCAAGGTCGACTCCATCAGAAAACGATAGCCACCATCTCATCGAAACATCGGGACACCCTCACCTCTATCACATGTAATCCCTCCTAGCCCTCTCTTGCTCGTAAATAGCTAGGTCTTGGATCTCCTCCCTCCACTCCCGCTCCTATCATCCCTTCCTGGCCTAGATGGCGGCTGGCTAGGTCCTTGTTGGCTCGCCACCGCTTCCCCCACTCCCCTATGTGTCGATGCTTCCTCTCCTTCCTCTACGCGTCACTACTTCCCCTTCTCCATTGCGACCTACCACCTCCCGCAACCAGTGCCTTTCAGACACCATGCATGGCTTCCGTCACCTTCCGTCTAGGTGTCACTGTCGCATGGCAGCCATCTCTCGAAGTTTCGGCCGAGGCAGAAACTAAATAAGCAAAAAAAATGTTGTTGTAACATGTTTGTTGATCATTTTAACATCCACATGGATGTTTGTTAATGATTATTGTTGTATACACGTTCATGATCTATTTAGAAAAGAAAACAGTGCCATTTGATTCATATTTACAACAGAGATCCTTTATAGCATTCAAGTTATATTATCTCCATACAAAAATTATGCCTAATGAGTTTAAAATTCCAGCGATTGATGGTCGGCCGATTAATCCAGTTAGTAGGCCGATTCACCGATTAATATCTACTCCCAAGCTGAGTGAGTGATATGTCTCCATCGTATCTACTTTTCCAAACACTTTTGCTCTTGTTTTGGACTCTAATTTGCATGATTTGAATGAAACTAACTCGGACTGACGTTGTTTTTAGCAGAACTACCATGGTGTTGTTTTTGTTCTGAAATAGAAGTTCTCAGAATTGGATGAAACTTTTTGGAGATTTTTTATGTAATATGTAAAATATACTGGAGAAAAGACCCACTAGAGGGGGGGCCACCCTATGCCATGGGGCCCACGTGGCTCCGCTGACCCTAATCTCAGCACTATAAATTCCTATTTCCCAGGAAAAAAATAAGAGAGGAAGTTTCATCACATTTTATGCTACGAAGCCGCTGCCACCTCATGTTATTCATCCGGAGGCTAGATCTGGAGTCCGTTCGGGGCTCGGGAGAGGGGGGTCTTCCATCTTCATCATCATTAACCATCCTCCATCACCAATTTCATGATGCTCACCGCTGGGAGTGAGTAATTTCTTTGTAACCTTGCTTGACGGTGATGGGTTGGATGAGATTCAGCATGTAATCGAGTTAGTTTTGTTAGGGCTTGATACCTAGTATCCACTATGTTATGAGACTGATATTGTTATGACTTTGCTATGCATAATGCTTGACACTAGGGCCCGAGTGCCATGATTTCAGATCTGAACCCTTTATGTTTCATGAATATATTTGTGTTCTTGATACGATGTTGCAAGTTGTATGCACCTGCTAGGTGTTATGATCCGCATACCCCAAGGTGACAATAATTGGGATTCTTTCCGGTGATTACCGTAGTTTGAGGAGTTCATGTATTCACTATGTGTTAATGCCTTTTCCCGGTTCTCTATTAAAAGGAGGCCTTAACATTCCCTTAGTTTCCTTATGGACACTGTTGCTACAGAAGGGTAGAACAAAAAATGTCATGCAAGTTCTTTTGCAAAAGCACGTATGACTATATACGGAATACATGCCTACATTACATTGATGAATTGGAGCTAGTTCTATGTCGCCCTAGGTTATGACTATTATATGATGAATATTATCCAACGTTATCATTGATCCAATGCCTACAAGCTTTTCACATATTTTTCTTGCTAAGTTACTATCACTACTACTATTGTTACTATTGTTACAACTGCTACAAAACTATTGCTACTTCGGTTACCATTACCATTGCTTTCATTACTATTACTATCAAATTACGATACTACTGTGCTACCGATCACTATGTTGCAGATATTTAGTCTCCCAGTGTGGTTGAATTGACAACTCAACTACTAATACTTGCGAATATTCTTTGGCTCCCCTTGTGTTGAATCAATAAATTAGGGTTGAATACTCTACCCTCGAATACTGTTGTGATCCCCTATACTTGTGGGTTATCAAGCCTTTTTCTGGCGCTGTTGCCGAGAGCATAGTAATATTTGCTAAGTCAATTGGGATTTATATCTGTTGATCACTATGAAGAATCTTAAAGATGCTAGAACCTAGATCGTTCCCTCTAAGACGAGGGGAGGTAAGGAACTGTTATCTAGCTCTGCACTTGATACACCTTTTGATTTGAGTAAGCTTTCAACACCACCATCTGCTATTAATTATGATATGTTCCAAGTAATCGATCATGCTACTTCTACTATGAATGATGCTATTGATGATTCTAGTACTTTGCTTGATAAGAATGTGCCACTAGGTGAATTTCTTGATGAACAACTTGCTAAAGCTAAAGAAATCAAGAATGTTGAAACTGATGAAATTACTAAAACTGGTGAATTTATTGAAACTGGAAATTATGAAACACCTATTTGACCTAGCTCTCCTAGATATGAATTGCCTAAGATACTCGAGGGTTATGTTATGGAAGGAGAGGTAGCTAGGGATTTTCTTGCTTGTAAGGGTAGAGATGATCTTAAGAAATTACTACGCAAGTTCAAAGGAAAATTGCTAGAATTAAATATGATCATGTGTTTGCTACTTCACCTATCTCTATTACTGATAAGGATTATGAATTATGTGTCGACCCAAGGTAAATTACTTTGGTTGAATCTAATCCTTTCCATGGCTATGAAATTGAAACCATTGTGGCACATCTTAATAAATAAAATTATATAGCCACCCAATTTGCTCATGAGGAAAAAATTGCTATTACTATATTCTCAAGTTATTTCCTTTCTCGTTAAATGGTGATGCTAAGATAGGGTATAATACTCTTACTCCTGGTTGTGTGCGTAGTCCCCAAGATATGATTTATTACTACTCTAAAAAATATTTTCCTGTTCATAAGAAACAAGCTGCCTTACAGGAAATATTTAACTTTGTGCAAATTGAAGAAGAGAATCTCCCTCAAACTTGGGGGAGGCTTCTCCATTTACTTAATGCTTTTCCTGATCATCCTCTTAAGAAAAATGAAATAATTGATATCTTCTATAATAGACTAGCTAGTGCTTCTAGGGACTACCTAGATATTGTGTTGGCTGTGTTTTCAGGGAACGCACTATTGAACAAGCTGAGGAATCATTGAATAATATATTGAAGAATGATAATGATTGGACTCTTCCTGAACCACCGCCTAAACCCACTCCGAAGAAGAGGGGTATTTTATTTCTCAATCCTGAAGATATGCAAGAAGCAAAGAAATGTATGAAGGAAAAAGGTTTAAAGCTGAAGATGTTAAGAATTTACCACCTATTGAAGAAATACATGGCCTTGATACACCACCATAGGTGGTAGAGATAAATTCTCTTATAAAGTGTGATGAATGCGATGTCCCTTATAAAAAATCTCCTAGTCAATGCTTATATGAATTTTACAATTACGTTATTAAGCAAGATCATTTCAATGCAAATGTTATGAAACAATTGAAACAAAATGCCTACATGATGGATCGCTTCAGCGACTTATTATTTAGAATTATTAATGATGTCAAAGGTGTAGGTAAACATGCTTCTTTGGTTCCAACTCAGTTAGAACAAGTTGCTAAATCTCAAAGTGAATTGCTCAATGAAATGAATAATAATATGAATGATCATGTTGTTAGAGTAATGACTAGAGGAGGTTGAATGACTCAGGAACCACTTTATCCTGAAGGTCACCCTAAAAGAATTGAACAAGATTCTCAAAGAATTAATGTTTATTCACCTAGTCCTTCCAAAAAGAAAAAGAAAAATAAAAATGGTAGGACTTTGCATACTTCTAGTGAACCTAAGGTCAAAAAACCTTCTGAAGATAGTAATGATATTTCTATTTCTGATGCTGAAACTCAAACTGGTAATGAACATTCACCTAGTGATGATGATAATGACAATGATGATGTTCATGTAGATGCTCAACCAAACAATGATAAGGAACCAGATAATGATGTTGAAATAGAATCTTTTGATGATCTTGATAACCCACCCTCTAAAAATAAATGTTATGATAAGAGAGATTTGGTTGCTAGAAAACATAGTAAAGAAAGAGAACCATGGGTTCAGAAACCCATGCCTTTCCCACCTAAATCATACAAGAATAAAGATGAGGAAGAATTTGAATGCTTCACTAAAATGCTTAGGCCAGTCTTTTTGCGTACTCGCTTGACTGATATTTTAAAGATGTCCCCTAATGCTAAATACATGAAAGATATTGTGACTAATAAAAGAAAAATACATGAAGCTGAAATCTCCATCATGCTTGCAAACTATTCTTTTAAGAATGTAGTACCTAAGAAACTAGGAGATCCAGGAATACCAACTATGCCATGCTCCATTAAAAGAAATTATTTCAAAACTGCTTTGTGTGATTTAGGAGTCGGTGTTAGTGTTAATGGCCGGTCCTAGGATTTTTGGGGACCGGGGCAAACCAAGAATTCGGGTCCCTTTATATACATATTTGTATCAGAAAGATGAGTGAAGAGATATCAACCAAGGGTGGTATATACAATTTTCTTTAGGTTCTATAACAAATAAGGATGTAAGCGGTGCAGCCGCCACAATTCACAAAAGAACTCTCACAGTAAACTTTACTCCCTCCATAAAGAAATATAAGAGTGTTTAGATCACTCAAGTAGTGATCTAAACACTCTTATACAGAGGGAGTACTAATTATCTCTAAAGTCTATTTCAACTGATTTGGGTAGCGAAACACAAGAAGCGGATAGGTGTGGCGTGCCACTTGCATCCCTAGTTACAAATGATAACCAGCAGTAGTTCTACTGTTGGAGCAAGCGGCAAGTCTTCATGAATTTGGTGATAGATCATTTCCAGATAATACGAGGTTATTGATTCTACATTGTTGTAATATGCAACCAAATCGAGCATGTAGACTAAACACCGTGGTAATATATAGGTGATTTAAAAAGGTATAGTTGTGTGTCATATACTGGCTTTTTCAAGAAAATCGAGTCCTACAGTCAATCCGTGGAGAAGAATGCCCTAGATCAAGTAGATAAGCATCGCACATGCGTATACCTTCTAGCAGTAGAACCCTAGTTTGCTTCGCCCGCGATTCAGAATACCTCCACTGCTGCTTATGTCGTGCTACCTCTCCATAAGGTTGCGCACACAGCCTCCACCTTGCCGTCGCTGCCGTTCCTAGAAGAAGATTATGAGGTGGTGGCGATTTGGCGATCAGCCAAGAGTGCAATCGGGAGGAGAGGAAAAAGATGAAAAGGTGAGCTCCTACCTAGCTGCCTGTTGAGTTCGACTCGAAACAAACGATCGCTAAGTTTTTTAGGATTAGGAAACCAAACCAGCGGACAAAATGCGATCTCTGTTAATTCATTTTATTTTGAGACAATCTCTGCTAATTGATCGTTCTTGTGCTACTACTTGGATAAGGCCCAACATTTTTTATATTTCTTATATGGCCGAACACGTAGTAGCAGGCTGCAACCTAGAGACAGTTGAGCAGAGTGTAGTCGGGGCCCCCTTTGTACTCGGGGGCCCGGGGCGGACGCCCCTTCCGCCCCCCCCCCCCCCCTCAGGGTCGGGCCTGTTAGTGTTATGCCTTTCTCTTTGTATAAAAGACTTGATTTGAATAAACTCACTCCCACTGAAATATCATTGCAAATGGCTGACAAATCAACCGCCATACTTATCGTTGTTTGTGAGGATGTGCCCATTGTAGTTGCAAATGTTACTATCTTAACAGACTTTGTTATACTTGATATGCCCGAGGACGAAAACATGCCGATTATCCTTGGTAGACCCTTTTTGAACACTGCAGGGGCTGTTATTGATTGCAGCAAAAGCAATGTCACTTTTCATATCAATGGTAATGAACATAAGGTGCACTTTCCGAAGAGGCAATTTCAAGTGAATGGTATTCATGTTATTGAAAAAACTCTGATGATTACTATTGGAATTTTTCAAATTCCTCTCCCTACTGTTAAAAAGAAATATAAAACACTTACTATTGGGGAGATGCATATCCCCGTTGAGGTAACCTAGTGTTATATGAAGATTCTTCAGTTTCAGGCTAATCCAAAATGGTTTGTTAATAAGACTTGATCAACCTTATTAATGGATTATTTTTTAGAGGCATGTGATCTATGAATTTAGTAGGCACAACCTTCTGTATTCACTTTATATTTTCTGTTTTTTTTACTTAAATACAATAAAATGCCATGAATATCCTTTTTTTTGAATTATCCGTGCAATAAAAAAGTGCTCAAAATGACCTGAAAATTTTACATGATTTTTTATTTAATATTTAAGAATTTTTGGCACTTAAATCATCCCACGGGGATGCCCCAAGTGCCCACAAGACACCAGGGTGTGCCCACCCCTAGGGCGCGCCTAGGTGGCTTGTGGGCCCCATAGGGACCCCCTCACTTATCCCTTTAGTTGATAGAGGTGAGGGTCCCGATCTTTCGATCAGATGATAACTATCGATTTGGTGGAGATGACTTTGACGATCTGACTACAAACGTGCACGACGTTGCGCCTTAGCAATCGCTAAACCAATCTTCTGAGGTTACTGATGATGCTGGAAGCACGGTCAGCCTGACCACAAAGGTCTATTCCTACAAGCAATCAAAGAACGAGCAAGAATATGATAAAGCAATCTGAATATTGCGAATATATAAGAAGTATTGATAATGGTGGGGATCCGTAAGCGGTCTTGGTCTGGTCGTTGGACACAAATGAAGTACACGAAGTTGCAATGCCTAACTTTTAACTAAACAAATCCCAAGGAAAAAGCTACTAGATGGATCTACTTATATAGGAGCAAGGAGTGGCCCGCCAAGGAGGTGGGAGGACATCCCAAGGCAGCCTAAAACTAACCCTAAGTCGTACAAGGCTCATGGGCCCAAGTGGAGGTGATCCAACACCTTTAGGTTTGTAGTTTGACTCGGATTCTGCTGCAACGTTAGATCGTTTCATCCATAACTCAATGCTCCGGACGAATTTGAAGGTGAATACAATTGTGCTGGAAAGAGCACAAAAGCTACTTTCAAACAAAAAAAGAATCACGCAATTCGGAGTCCGTATGAAAAAGTTGTTGGCGTTTTGAGTCGGGTATGTCTGTGCAGTCCGAATCTGAATCCAGAACGTGAGAGACTTGGACTCTGTCTTCTCTTGGCCCAAAAGTGACGTGAGAGGACTTTTTGAACAGCACCTAAACTTCTCTTTTTCCCTTATCTTCATATGTTGATTGTACAAATGTCCCATACACCTGCAATTCGACATGGCACAAAAGTTTGTGAAGTATTTTTGTCCTAGATGACATAAATAAATTATTGCATAGTTTGCATTAGAAATCACCTCACAAATATACATGTATGCAATATTTTTGGTCGTATCCAAGGTAGTCATGTCCTCATCATCCTCCCCTTCTTGAAAACAAATCCGTCCTCGGTGTTGCTTAATTTGAAATGTGGCTAACAAAAGAGACAAGGTGTACATGTTGTATATGTATATGTCATCCATTTTTACTTCCCTTGGTTTTTGCACAAATGACACATGTATACATGAGTAACTTTCATAGCTCATAAAATCTGAAGCCGAAATATTATCACAAGAAGTAGAAGACATGAAAATATTGCAACTAAGTTTGCACATATAAGTGAAGCTCTTATTCATATCAAAGGATTGACAATGTTCATCATTAAACCATCCCAACATTGGTGAATAAACCTTACTTGCATCAAATTTACATGCTACAACATGCTTAAATAAGCAAACATGCAATAAGTCATTTGATACAGAATCATCACCAAGATTAGAGGTCATATCAAAATGATTAAACATTGGTTCTTTTGCATCAATAGTTAATTCAATGGGTGCACTTAAAATTGTTGGTATTCCAGTTGTTTGATCACATGATGCATTCATGACAGTAACAAGATTCTCTAAAATAGGTGGTGTTCTCAAATCAAGAGGTAACTCAACACATGATGCATTCAAGTTAACTAGGCATGCATCATTCTCATGTGAAGTTATATCATCAATACCTTTATTGTTACCTTGTCCCAAAGACGTAGCTGATGTAGGTATGGACGTTGACAATGTACCATACTCTTGAGATGATGTCACGCTCACAATCTGAGGTGGGGCTGCTCTAGTAGGTGCAACGGTGGAGGAACCAACCGGCGGTGGTGAGCATGAACTGGAATAGTAGTTGTTGTAGTCACCCAATGCATCATCCTGTATCTGTATCTCAAAGGTACAAGCGCAAACATACATACCAGTAATGCAATGAGGAATATACTGAAATCTTGCACGGATATAATGGTTCAAACCACCAAAAAATCTATTCATTCTATCATCCTCAGATTCTTCTATGTCACAATGATGCATATAAGATTTGAACTCTTGGTAGTAAGCATGAACAATGTTACTGCCTTGTTTTAATTGTTCCAATTTGCGAAGCAATTCACAACGATAGTAAGGAGGAAAAAATTGTTGTCTCATTACAGCTTTCAAAACTTTCCAAGTTGTGGGTTGGTTATCAATGTTTTCCTTACAATGTACACTCCACCAAACAGAAGCAAAACCAGTAAATGCTCTAGTGGTAGCTCATACTCTCTCAAGTCCAGAAAAATCATGGTGACTAAAAACTTGTTCTACTTCAAGCTCCCAAGCTAGATAAATAGAAGGATTAAAACTACCCTCAAATGATGGTAAAGAGATAACCTGACCATATGCTTGTGTGTGTTGTCCCACCTTTCGTGATGGTGAAGATGTATCCGTCGTCCAAGAACTTCTATCTTCGGACCCTGTCATGATTAGTAGAAACAAGAAACAAAATTCAAGAATAATGTTCCTATGAACTACTAGGGTGTGGTGGTAAAGCACTCACATTAAAGCAAATATCAATTTCTTACAAGTTCTTACCATGCAGCAGGTGGTGACAGGCAACCAGCGGTGTCAAATAACTCCAAAGATTGAAAAAGTGATTGCCTGGTGAACGTGAATATGCACGGTGTAGAAATATGTGGAGTTGGGTTGGGTATATATGGTAGCAAAAGATTAGCAATAATCAATTCAGAGATGCAATGTTGAATAAATGTTCAACGACGGTATTGTGCTGGTCCTAGGCTAGACCGAACTAGAGATGCGAGCCTAGAACACTAATGAGGTCACGCCGTAACACAACTACCATTAATAAAGGATATGAAGTAGCTCTAGACAACAAGATATAAGTGAAGATCACAATAGCAGTGAAGATAATGATGTGAAACAACAGCCAAGCAGGATATATCAACAACTTTCTCTCCAACTTTCCTCTAGAAACATTTGTGCCAATCTTTTGATAATTTTTTCCAAGAATGGTACTGACTCAAGCTTTCAAACGCAAAAGGAATCACTCAATTCGGAGTTGATATGAGGAGTCAAAAAATTCTAAAACTGTCGTGAAAAACTGGAATAAGCTGTGTTCGTGAACTTCGGAGGACAAAAGGACCTATTTAGAAGCCGATTTTTAGGTGCCAAATATTGAATAAGCTTCTGCAACTATTTAGATGGGGCTCGTCGCTAGCTTTCATTTGAGTACTCGCGGAGCCAAAACGGACTTCCTATGAGGAAGTTATGCCTGTTTTACTGAATAGTGCACAAAACAGATTCCAATCCAAATTCAACTACGAGATTCAGTCTAGATAGATCCGAATTATTTTTTTCTTCTCTCTTTTTTATCACACTTTTTTTCTTTTTCTTCTCTGACTTTTTTTCTTTCTTTTTTCTCTTGTTTTTTTCTCTGACTTTTTTTTTCTCTCTCCCTCTTTCCAAAACAAACTAGATAAGATGTAGATTGGATCAAGCGAAGATGTGAACGATCTCAACTATGATTATGACAATGAACAGTGGGTAGCATGTGGTGGAAATTGATGGATGGGTGGTGGACAGCGGAAGGGATAATGATGTAGTGGCGGCGTGACTGATGTGAAAAGAACTCGAAACTCTAAACGATCTAGACACTAAGACCAGCAACTCGACACGACGATGCAACCAATAATTCAACTATGCAAGCAATGAAAAGAAAATTGCAAAGGCTCAGACTGGCTTGGACAAAGGATGAATAGATCTAACTTTTGTGGATTTTTCTTGGACAATAGGTAAGAAAATAAATCTAATCTAGGAAAAACTGGAAATTCTCACCGAGCAACCTAAAAACTGATACCACTTGATAGAGGCGAGGGTCCCGATCTTTCGATGAGATGATAACTATTGATTTGTTGGAGACGACTTTGACGATCCGACTACAAATGTTCATGACGTTGCGCCTTAGCAATCGCTAAACCAATCTCCTGAGGTTACTGACGATGCCGGAAGCACGGTCAGCCTGACCACGAAGGTCTATTCCTGCAAGAAATCGAAGAACGAGCAAGAATATGATAAAGCAATCAGAATATTGCGAATATATATGAAGTATTGATAATGGCGGGGATCCGTAAGCAGTCTTGGTCTGGTCGTTGGACACAAACGAAGTACACGAAGTTGCAATGGCTAACTTTTAACTAAACAAATCCCAAGGAAAAAGCTACTAGATGGATCTACTTATATAGGAGCAAGGGGTGGCGGCCAAGGAGGTGGGAGGACGTCCCAAGGCAGCCTAAAACTAACCCTAAGTCGTACAAGGCTCATGGGCCCAAGTGGAGGTGATGCAACACCTTTGGGCTTGTAGTTTGACTCGGATTCGACTGCAATGTCAGATTGTTTCGTCCATAACTCAATGCTCTGGACGAATTTTAAGGTGAATACAATTGTGCTGGAAAGAGCACGAAAGCTACTTTCAAACAAAAAAGAATCACCCAATTCGGAGTCTGTATGAAAAAGTTGTTGGCGTTTTGAGTCAGGTATGTCTGTGCAGTCCGAATCTGAATCCAGAACGTGAGAGACTCGGACTCTATCTTCTCTTGGCCCAAAAGTGATGTGAGAGGACTTTTTGAACAGTACCTAAACTTATCTTTTTCCCTTATCTTCATATGTGGATTGTACAAATGTCCCATACACCTGCAATTAGACATGGCACAAAAGTTTGTGAAGTATTTTTGTCCTAGATGACATAAATAAATTATTGCATAGTTTGCATTAGAAATCACCTCACAAATATACATGTATGCAATATTTTTGGTCGTATCCAAGGTAGTCATGTCCTCATCATTAGCTCACTGTGTCACTCACCTCCAGAAAAAAATCTCTCTGGTTCTCTCTCGCGCGTTCTTGCTCCCAAACCTACGATTTTTGATCTCTTTGCTCGAAGCTCCGTTTCTGAAATTGTTTTAGGGGATTGCTACTTGGTATGTAACTCCTCTATTAATCCAATTAATTTTTGTAGTGGACTATATTTTGCATAATTGCTGCTCTTGGTGCTACTGAAAATGAGCTTGCATGTTGAATTCTTTTAGTTCCAAGTAGTTTGAATGCTTGATATAGCCTCTAGACATCCATATGGGTAGTTGCTATCAATCTTGTGAAGTTTTCTCGACATCATTTTGTGGCCCAAATTTTTTAGAAATTGGTTCATAGGAGAAATGAATATCTTCCGGAGGAGTTCCTCGAAGCGGAATGCCAAGGGAGTTCTTGAGGAATCCTCGCATAGTGACCTTGACATTCCACGTAGGACGGATGTCCGGCCGTGCAAATGGACGCACATTACCTTCAGGAATGAGGTCGGATTCTATCAAGAGTTCGCTCAATTTGTTGCAAATGTTGGACTTACCGACTTCCTTGTAGATGAGTGTGACCAATACCACATCCTTACAAATTCTTTTGTGCAAAACTTTCATTTCTTGAATAGGCTTGAACCTCCTGAGGTACGCTTTGATTTATATGCTGAGCATCACCAGATACCGCTTACTGAGTTTTGCGAGATATGCTTGATTCCCTTTGATGGGGAAATTAGAGAGCCTAGACCAGCGAAGTTTGAGGGTTTCCTCCGCACTTTAACTCTGGGTGAGGAAAGGGACGTGTCGCAAGCCGGAGCCACTAGTTTGCATTTTCCTTCTATTCATTAGTTTGCTTTATCCATAGGGAAATGCCTGGCCACTAGAGAGCAAGGTGGTATACTATGTGCCCCCGACCTCGCCATTTTACGTCATGCACTTCACAAGGATAACACTTATAGCATGGGTGCTATCGTTGCATGCCACCTGCACACTAACAAGATGAAGGGCAAAATTCATGGTGGTATTTATACTACTCGCCTAGCGAGACACTTTAAGGTTCCGATACGCCCCCATGATTAATTGTTGCCCAAAGTTTATCTAGATTACCAGTCGATGGAGAATAACCACTTTATTGATGCTCATGAGCATCCTCACCATATTCGTTATAACTTAGTTTTAGCGAGCAAACTCGTGATATTTTTTTTGCATGCACCTCCTTTGTTTGACTCTCACGCTGGGAACAGATACACCAACCTACTAGAGGACATCGTTGCTTACCGGAATGTGTTGGCAGCGACAGAGGATGAGGTCCAGGAGTGGGACGCTAAGGTGCCCCCGCCTCAGCACTTTCACATCGGACCAGATGGCTACTATGGATAGTGTTTACCAAGCTAGGCGAAAGCCTAAGCTTGGGGAAGTACGTGTTCTCACCTACATTACATTCATGTTCACACATTTCATTCCAGTTGTCGGTGTTCATCCTTTTTCATTGTATAATCCATGTTAGTTTTTTATTTTCTCGTTTTCTTCTTGTGTGTTTGAAAAACTTTGAGAAAATCCAAAAATATTTCTCGCTTCTTTTCGATTTTTCTTTCTAATTTAAATTAGTTGTAGTATTAAAAGAAAACCCCAAAATATTTCAGTTTCTTCTTTTGCTTGTTGGGAGCTTTCCCGTGTAAATAGTTTTTCTCATTTTTTTCTTCTTTAGTTTGCTTCATTCAAGAAAAATCAAAAACTCCAAAATATTCCAGTATGTTTCTCTGAAATTCTTTTCTTTTGTTGAGTCATTCTGAGGAGAAGACCACGATGAAAATGTTGAGTGGCTCTCATATGCATTATTGTTGATCTAACAAAAAGCCAGGTTTACCTTGTCTTCTCCTTTGAATAAATTGTTTCAGATTCCAGCTTAGTCCACGGCACACTTGCACTATTGTTATTTTCATATCATTCGGTCGTGCAAGTGAAAGGCAATAATGATGATATTTGATGAAGTGGCTGTGGCAAGGAAAAGCGGGTATGAACTCAACTTGTTTTTGTTTTTGTAAATATGTTTAACTCAATATCCATGATTCATCATATTATGATTAAACATGTTTATGATGACAATTAGAGACTATAGTTGCTCATGCGATGCTTAAGTAGCTAGGAGTGGATAATGATTTATCTTGGGTGTCAACATGCATTAAAATGATTATGATGTAGTATGATGATATGGTATCCTCCTCTGAATGTTTCAAGTGGCTTGACTTGGCGCGTGTTCACGCATATAGTTGATTCAAAAACCAACATAGCCTCCACCACATTTATGTTCATGGTGTTTATATCCTATTCATGCTAGTATTCAATGTTGATTATTCATAATGCATGATTATGACCGTTTTCGCTCTCTAACTGGTCACTTCTCAATCTATTTGCTAGTCTTCGCCTGTACTAAGCGGGAATATTTCTTGTGCATCCAAATCCCTAAACCAAAGTTATTCCGGATGAGTCCACTATCTACCTATATGCGGTACTAATCTATCATTCCAAGTAAATTTGCATGTGCCACCTTTAAATATTCAAATAAACATCTATATTATGTGCCCGTATCGCTCATGGAGCGACAGGGGGCGGTCAGTATCTTCCATGCTAAGCGGGTTATTCTCCTGATGAGTGTTTATTCACTTGTCCTTACACGAGAGAGGCTAGTAATAGGGATGCCCAGCCCCATGATCAAATTGCAAAATTATAAAACAAACTCCCCCAGAAAGTTCTTGGTATGGAGGTCACCCGAGGATTCGACTAGCCATGCCTTGTGTTTCTTGGTTGAGTGGGAGTAAACTTTACTTACCGCTTGGGAACTACCACTAACTTGTTTAGCATGGAAGATATTGAAAACTCTCGGTCGTGACATGATGTCTACTACACAACCTTCTTCTTGTAGACGTTGTTGGGCCTCCAAGTGCAAAGGTTTGTAGCACAGTAGCAAATTTCCCTCAAGTGGATGACCTAAGGTTTATCAATCCGTGGGAGGCGTAGGATGAAGATGGTCTCTCTCAAACAACCCTGCAACCAAATAACAAAGAGTCTCTTGTGTCCCCAACACACCCAATACAATGGTAAATTGTATAGGTGCACTAGTTCGGCGAAGAGATGGTGATACAAGTGCAATATGGATGGTAGATATAGGTTTTTGTAATCTGAAAATATAAAAACAGCAAGGTAACAAATGATAAAAGTGAGCGAAAACGGTATTGCAATGCGTTGAAACAAGGCCTAGGGTTCATACTTTCACTAGTGCAAGTTATCTCAACAATAATAACATAATTAGATCATATAACTATCCCTCAACATGCAACAAAGAGTCACTCCAAAGTCACTAATAGCAGAGAACAAACGAAGAGATTATTGTAGGGTATGAAACCACCTCAAAGTCATCCTTTCTGATCGATCTATTCAAGAGTCCGTAGTAAAATAACACGAAGCTATTATTTCCGTTCAATCTATCCTAGAGTTCATACTAGAATAACACCTTCAGACACAAATCAACCAAAACACTAATATCACCTAGATACTCCAATGTCACCTCAAGTATCCGTGGGTATGATTATACGATATGCATCACACAATCTCAGATTCATCTATTCAACCAACACAAAGAACTTCAAAGAGTGCCCCAAAGTTTCTACCAGAGAGTCAAGACGAAAACATGTGCCAACACCTATGCATAAGTTCACAAGGTCACGGAACTCGCAAGTTGATCACCAAAAGATACATCAAGTGGATCACGTGAATATCCCATTGTCACCAGAGATAAGCACATGCAAGACATACATCAAGTGTTCTCAAATCCTTCAAGACTCAATCCGATAAGATAACTTCAAAGGGAAAACTCAATCCATTACAAGAGAGCATAGGGGGAGAAACATCGTAAGATCCAACTATAATAGCAAAACTCGCGATACATCAAGATCGTGCCATATCAAGAACACAAGAGAGAGAGAGGGAGAGATCAAACACATAGCTACTGGTACATACCCTCGGCCCCGAGGGTGAACTACTCCCTCCTCGTCATGGAGAGCGCCGGGATGATGAAGATGGCCACTGGTGATGGATTCCCCTCTCTAATAGGGTGTGGAACGGGTCTAGATTGGTTTTCGGTGGCTATGGAGGCTTGCGGCGGCGGAACTCCCAATCTAGGTTATTTTCTGGAGGTTTCTGTATTTATAGTAATTTTTGGCATAGGTCTCACATTAGAGGGATCTTCGAGTCATCCACGAGATAGGGGGATGCGCCCAGGGGGGTAGGATGCGCCCTCCACCCTCGTGGATAGCTCGGGACTCTTCTGGCCCAACTCTTTTACTCCGGGTGCTTCTTTTGGTCCATAAAAAATCATCAAAAATTGGCACGTCAATTGGACTCCGTTTGGTATTCCTTTTCTGTAGAACTCAAAAACAAGGAAAAACAGAAACTAGCACTGGGCTCTAGGTTAATAGGTTAGTCCCAAAAATCATATAAAATAGCATATAAATGCATATAAAACCTCCTAGATGTATAATATAATAGCATGGAACAATAAAAAATTATATATATGTTGGAGACGTATCAAGCATCCCCAAGCTTAATTCCTGCTCATCGTCGAGTAGGTAAATGATAAAAACAGATTTTTTTTATGTGGAATGCTACCTAACATATTTATCAATGTAATTTTCTTTATTGTGGCATGAATGTTCAGATCCGAAAGATTCAAGTCAAAAGTTTAATATTGAGATAAAAATAATAATACTTCAAGCATACTAACAAAGTAGTTATGTCTTCTCAAAATAACATGGCCAAATAAAGTTCATCCCTACAAAATCATATAGTTTGGTTATGCTCCATCTTCGTCACATAAAATATCCAAATCATGCACAACCCCGATGACAAGCCAAGCAATTGTTTCATACTTTAGTATTCTCAAACTTTTTCAAATTTCATGCAATACATGAGCGTGAGCCATGGACATAGCACTATAGGTGGAATAGAATGGTGGTCGTGGAGAAGACAAAAAGGAGGAAGATGGTCTCACATCAACTAGGCGTATCAATGGGCTATGGAGATGCCCATCAATAGATATCAATGTGAGTGAGTAGGGATTGCCATGCAATGGATGCACTAGAGCTATAAATATATGAAAGCTCAACAAGAAAACTAAGTGGGTGTGCATCCAACTTGCTTGCTCATGAAGACCTATGGCATTTGAGGAAGCCCATCGTTGGAATATACAAGCCAAGTTCTATAATGAAAAATTCCCACTAGTATATGAAAGTGACAACATAGGAGACTCTCTATCATGAAGATCATGGTGCTACTTTGAAGCACAAGAGTGGTAAAAGGATAGTAGCATTGCCCCTTCTCTTTTTCTCTCATTTTTTTGTTTTTTTCCTTCTCTTTTTTTGCCTTTCTCTTCTTTTTTTCCTCACATGGGACAATGGTCTAATAATGAAGATCATCACACTTTTATTTACTTACAACTCGATACTTGGAACAAAATATGACTCTATATGAATGCCTCCGGCGGTGTACCGTGATGTGCAATGAATCAAGAGTGACATGTATGAAAAAATTATGAATGGTGGCTTTGCCACAAATACGATGTAAACTACATGATCATGCAAGGCAATATGACAATGATGGAGCGTGTCATAATAAATGGAACGGTGGAAGGTTGCATGGCAATATATCTCGGAATGGCTATGGAAATTCCATAATAGGTAGGTATGGTGGCTGTTTTGAGGAAGGTAAGTGGTGGGTTTATGGTACCGGCGAAAGTTGCGCGGTACTAGAGAGGGTAGCAATGGTGGAAGGGTGAGAGTGTGTATAATCCATGGACTCAACATTAGTCATAAAGAACTCACATACTTATTGCAAAAATCTACAAGTCATCAAAAACCAAGCACTACACGCATGCTCCTAGGGGATAGATTGGTAGGAAAAGACTATCGCTCATCCCCGACCGCCACTCATAAGGTAGACAATCAAAGAAATACCTCATGCTTCAAATTTGTTACACAACGGTTACCATACGTGCATGCTACGGGACTTGCAAAGCTCAACACAAGTATTTCTCAAATTCACAATTGCTCCACTAGCATGACTCTAATATCACCATCTTCATATCTCAAAACAATCATAAAGAATCAAACTTCTCATAGTATGCAATGCACTTTATATGAAAGTTTTTATTATATCCCTCTTGGATGCCTATCATATTTGGACTAAATTCATAACCAAAGAAAATTACCATGATGTTTAAGACTCTCAAAATAATATAAGTGAAGCATGAGAGTTCATTAATTTCTTCAAAATAAAACCATTGTCGTTCTCTAAAAGATATAAGTGAAGCACTAGAGCAAACAACAAACTACGCCGAAAGATATAAGTGAAGATCAATGAGTAGTTGAATACTTATGCAACTATGTGAAGACTCTCTGACATTTAAGAATTTCATATCTTGGGATATTATTCAACCAGCAAGCAAAATAAAATAAAATGACATCCTAAGAATAGCACACATCATGTGAAGAAGCAAAAACTTAGGCTCAACCAATACTAATCGATAATTGTTGAAGAGAAAAGGTGGGATGCCTATCGGGGCATCCTCAAGCTTAGATGCTTGAGACTTCTTGAAATATTATCCTAGGGTGCCTTGGGCATCCCCAAGCTTGAGATTTTGTGTCTCCTTAATTCTTCTCATATCAAGGTTTTCCTAAATCTCAAAAGCTTCATCCACACAAAACTCAACAAGAACTCGTGTGATAAGTTAGTATAAACCAATGCAAAAACCTTATCATTCTCTACTGTAGAAAATCACTAAAATTATTATTCAACATTGCATACTAAGTGCCTCTGCATATTTAATACTCCTATCCTCAAATAGAATCAATTAACAAGCAAACATATGCAAACAATGCAAACATAACAGCAATCTGCCAAAACAGTACAGTCTGTAAAGAATGCAAGAGTATCAATACTATTCAACTCCAAACATTATGAAAATTTACCATACTGAAGAAAATATATGATAGCTCATTTTGCAAAAGGTTTCAATATATTATCACATTGTGACTTTTCTAAGGAATTTTTGCAATAGTGGTAAACTTTCTGTTTTCAAACAGCAACATGTATACTTGCAAAATAAGCATGACAAAGGCTATCATTGCCACTTTTACTGAAATAAAAGATGCAACACATTATTCTAAATAACATCAAGAAAATACTAACAAAATAAATTGACGCTCCAAGTAAAAATCATATCATCTGGTGAATAAAAATATAGCTCCAAGTAAGGTTACCGATGAACGAAGACGAAAGAGGGGATGCCATCCGAGGCATCCCCAAGCTTAGGCTCTTGGTTGTCCTTGAATATTACCTTGGGGTGCCTTGGACATCCCCAATCTTAGGCTCTTTCCACTCCTTATTCCATAGTCCATCGAATCTTTACTCAAAACATGAAAACTTCACAACACAAAACTTAACGGAAAACTCGTAAGCTCCGTTAGTATATGAAAATAAATCACCACTTTTGGTACTGTTATAAACCCATTCTAAATTCATATTGGTGTAATATCTATTGTATTCCAACTTCTCTATGGTTCATACCCTCCGATACTACTCATAGATTCATCAAAGTAAGCAAACAACACAATGAAAACAGAACATGTCAAAAACAAAATAGTCTATAGTAATCTAGAGATTCGAAATACTTCCGTAACTCCGAAAATTCTGAAAAATTAGGACGACCGGGGTAAAAAGTATATTGACCTATTGCAGTTGGAATTGGTATTTTATCTCTATCTGGTAAAAACGATAATTATTTTCATGAGCGCATACTTTCTATTTTTATCAGCAAGATCAAACAATAGTCACCCAAGAAGATCCTAAAGGCTTTACTTGGCACAAACACTAATTAAAATATAAAAAACAATCATAACAGAAGCTAGATGAATTATTTATTACTAAACAGGAACAAAAAGCAAATAGCAAACAATAAAATTGGGTTGCCTCCCAACAAGCGCTATCGTTTAACGCCCCTAGCTAGGCATGATGATTTCAATGATGCTCACATAAAAGATAAGAATTGAAACATAAAGAGAGCATATTGAAGAATATTACTAGCATATTTAAGTCTAACCCACTTCCTATTCATAAGGATTTTGTGAGCAAACAATTTATGGGAACAAGAATCAACTAGCATAGGAAAGCAAAACAAGCATAACTTCAAGATTTTAATCACATAGAGAGGGAACTTTATATTATTGCAATTCCTACAAGCATATATTCCTCCCTCATAATAATTTTCAGTAGCATCATAAATGAATTCAACAATATAACTATCACATAAAGCATTCTTTTCATGATCTACAAGCATAGAATTTTTATTACTCTCCACATAAGCAAAATTTTTCTCATGAATAGTAGTGGGAGCATTATCATGTGAGGCATAATCCAATTGAAAATTAAAATCATGATGACAAGTTTCATGGATATCATTATTCTTTATGGCATACATGTCATCACAATAATCATCATAGATAGGAGGGATGCTTTCATCAAAATAAATTTGCTCATCAAAACTTGGGGGACAAAAAATATCATCTTCATCAAACATAGCATACCTGTAGCGACTAGACCTCAAACAGTCCGATCTCTGTGCATCAGTGTCATCCCTGGATCGGTAATGCTGACACGCATAGTACTTGAGGATTTATAACAGAGTAGCAATCACACACTTATTACATCGAATGTCTCAAAAGAGAACATAAAACAATAAATATGGCTTAAGGCCATCTAAATCGATAACAGCGGAAGGCTTGGAAGATAAAATGAGTCCATCAACTCCAACGGCATCACTGAGTGAAAGACAACGACCTATAGCTCCTTACTCGTCGTCTGAAAAGTCTGCAACATGAACGTTGCAGCCCGAAACGGGTCAACACATGGAATATGCTGGCAAAGTAACACAAGAGAATAACAAACAGAATAATTGATATCACTACATGCATATATGGCTGGTGGAGGCTATATGGTTCATATGTTTTTGCGAAAAGCCATTTTTTCCTACAACAGAGGAATAAATTTATTTAACTATCATGGTAGTTGTTAAACATTGAGAAGGTTCCTCCAACTCAATCCCAATTAAACATCATCATTAAACCCCAATCAAATAATATTAAGAGTGATGAGATCAATCATGATAATCCAAGAACCAGATACTCAAGATGTCCATAACCGGGGACACAGCTAACTATGATTAGTTTATACACTCTGCAGAGGTTTGTGCACTTTTCCCCACAATACTAGAATACATCATGGTCGGAGATTCGAGACGCAGTCTTTCTGAAGCATTAACTCTTTACTCTGGGTAGACTATACCACCTACAACCCACTACATCTGCTAGTCTACCTCTTCAAGAGCTTCACGCAACTTACTCAACTATGCTAGAGCCCATAATAGCTTGTGGCTGCACACGGAAGTTTCTAGCATGAATAATCTTTTGATCCCTTTGAGCCTGGGTGCCGGGCCGTAGGATGATCACACGGGTCCTCCGGGATATCCTAGGACAACACTGGGTTCTCCAGGTGCCCACAAGCAATCCACCCAGATGTGTATTCAAGTTGCCACCTTAAGTTGAACCATTAATATATAACTCACATCTGTCATGAATACTCTCAAACCCAATCCACGTCTACGAGCATAGCATAGCAATATAAGCAACGTAGAAGTAACTCCCAAGGTTTGAAAAATAAACAGGTGAATAGGTACTACCTCAACTACTTCCCAAAATCCACAATTTAATCAGATCCTAATCATGCAAATGTTTGAGGATTGATCTAATGCAATAAAACTGGGTAGTAAAAGGGTATGATCATAGTGTTACTTGCCTTGCTGATGTTCCGTGAAACCTAGAGACTCGTAGTAGCACGCTTCGCACTCCGGGTACTCTATCGCAAACAACAAGCATACAATAAGCACTCAACTAGAAGCACGAGTAAAACTCAAATAAAAGATCTAACCAGAAAGTTCAACTTAGGAACTCCGGTTTGCAAAAAGAATCAAATCAAAAAAAGCAACGAAACTCAAACTGCAAAAGAAACAAGATCCGTTTACTAATCTGAACTTAAATCAAATTTTATAGTAGCAAAAACTTGTTCAAGTGGGTTAAACAGAAAGAGGGCTTCAAGACGAAGATCTAGGCACTTGAATCGCCTGATTCCGACTAACGAGCGAAAAGTTATACTAGAAGGAAGATTAGGGTAGAAATCGCAATCGAAAATAATCGCGGAAAAACCCTGGAAAAAGAAAACTGACGAGCAGGCTAACGAACGAACGTTCGTTGTCTGCGGTTAACAAGTGAAAACGGTTCGTTAAAATGAACGTACAAACGGGTGTTCGCTAAATAAATAAACTGGGAAAACCCGATCTAAAAAACTAGGGTTTCAAAAAAAATAAACCGATCGGTTTTCCGAAGAAAACCGGCGGCTGCAACTACCTCGGTGAGATCGGCAGCGGCTCTGGCATCGGCGGCGAGGGGCAACGGCGGCGGTGGAGCTCGGGACGGGCGACGGTGGCACTAGGGGCGGCGCGGCGGGGCGGTGTCGCGGGCGGCGGCGCGCTGCGGGGCAGCGTCGCGGGCGGCGGCGCAGCGAGGCTCCGGCGGTGGCGGTGGGTTCGGGCGGCGGCTAGGGTTTTCGGGCAGGGTGGCTGCAGCTTGGGCCTCCGAGGATTATAAGGGCCGGCCGGGCTAGTGTCCAGGTCGGACAAGGCCCGGTTAGGTCGGTTGACTTTTAAAAATAATCCGCTCGGAAAAACAAAAAAAGAAATACTAAAGGACTCCAAAAATCCTGAAATAAATTTCCTCTGATGACCCACAAGTATAGGGGATCTATCATAGTCCTTTCGATAAGTAAGAGTGTCGAACCCAATGAGGAGTAGAAGGAAATGATAAGCGGTTTCTAGCAAGGTATCCTCTGCAAGTACTGAAATAAGTGGTAACAGATAGTTTTGTGATAGGATAATTTGTAACGAGCAACAAGTAACAAAAGTAAATAAAGTGCAACAAGGTGGCCCAATCCTTTTTGTAGCAAACGACAAGCCTGGAGAAACTCTTATATAGAGAAAAGCGCTCCCGAGGACACATGGGAATATCGTCAAGCTAGTTTTCATCACACTCATATGATTAGCGTTCGGTTCTTTGGTAATTTGGCATGTGGGTGGACCGGTGCTTGGGTACTGCCCTTACTTGGACAAGCATCCCACTTATGATTAACCTCTGTTGCAAGCATCCGCAACTACAGCAAAAGTATTAAGGTAAACCTAACCATAGCATGAAACATATGGATCCAAATCAGCCCCTTACGAAGCAATGCATAAACTAGGGTTTAAGCTTCTGTCACTCTAGCAACCCATCATCTATTTATTACTCCCCAATGCCTTCCTCTAGGCCCAAACAATGGTGTAGTGTCATGTAGTCGACATTCACATAACACCACTAGAGGAGAGACAACATACATCTCATCAAAATATCGAATGAATACCAAATTCACATGACTACTAATAGCAAGACTTCTCCCATGTCCTCAGGAACAAAAGTAACTACTCACAAAGCATAAACATGTTCATAATCATAGGGGTATTAATATGCATATAGGATCTGAACATATGATCTTCCACCAATTAAACCAACTAGCATCAACTACAAGGAGTAATTAACACTACTAGCAACCTACTAGCACCAATCCCGGACTTGGAGACAAGAATTGGATACAAGAGATGAACTAGGGTTTTGAGAGGAGATGGTGCTGATGAAGATGTTGATGGAGATTGCCCTCTCCTAATGAGAGGAGCGTTGGTGATGACGATGGTCATGATTTCCCCCTCCGGGAGGGAAGTTTCCCCGGCAGAACAGCTCTGCCGGAGCCCTAGATTGGTTCCGCCAAGGTTCCGCCTCGTGGCGGCGGAGTTTTGTCCGAGAAGATGGCTTGTTATTTTTTCCCATTGAAAGACTTCATATAGCAGAAGATGGTCACCGGAGGGCCACCAGGGGACCCACGAGGTAGGGGGCGTGCCCAGGGGGTAGGGCGCGCCCCCCACCCTCGTGGACAGGGTGTGGCCCCCTAGTGAAGTTCTTGCTCTTAGTATTTTTTATATATTTGGAAAACGTCTTCCGTGGAGTTTCAGTACTTTTGGAGCTGTGCAGAATAGGTCTCTAATATTTGCTCCTTTTCCAGCCAGAATCCCAGCTATCGGCATTCTCCCTCTTTATGTAAACCTTGTAAAATAAGTGAGAATAGGCATAAGTATTGTGACATAATGTGTAATAACAGCCCATGATGCAATAAATATTGATATAAAAGCATGATGCAAAATGGACATATCATCCCCGTCCTCTAAAAATCTAACGGACAAGGTGAACTTTTATTTGGGACACTAATGCAATTTTGAAAAACACATATTTTTTCCTAATTCAAATAAAATAGCGATAAAAACTCCGAATAAAATCTTATTTGATTTTAACATTAAATCTCCAATATTTCTTTATTCTGGGGAAGTCATTTTATCCCCTCTCTTTTTATTTTCATAAAATAAATATATTCGAAGATAAAATAATTAAAATCAAACGATCCTCTTTTTTCAAAATATGAGAAAACTCAAATATGAAAATAACGAAATTCCCAACTCTCTCTGTGGGTCCTTGAGTTGCGTAGAATTTCTAGGATCAAACCAGAGTGCAATGAAATATGATATGCAATGATGATCTAATGCATAACATTCCAAATTGGAAATTTGGGATGTTACAAACCTACCCCCCTTAAGATGAATCTCGCCCTCGAGATTCGGGTTGGCTAGAAAATAGGTGAGGGTGATCCTTCCATAGGTCTTCCTCTCGTTCCCAGGCTTCATCCTCAGTATGGTGGCTCCAATGAACTTTACAGAACTTGATAACCTTGTTGCGTGTGACTCAGCTGGCAAAATCAAGAATCTTGACAGGTTTCTCCCTGTAGGTCAAGTCGCTATCCAACTGAATAGCTTCTAGTGGCACTGTATCTCTCAAAGGAATATCAGCCATCTCTGCGTGGCACTTCTTCAACTAAGAAACGTGGAACACATCGTGAACTCCTGACAATCCTTCGGGCAATTCCAACTTGTATGCAACTTCTCCCATACATTCCAAAACTTTGTATGGTCCCAAAAACATGGCGCTAACTTTCCCTTAACTCCAAAATGCTTCACTCCTCGAAGTGGTGATACTCGAAGATACACTCTGTCTCCGACTTCGTAAACTGTCTCCTTGCGCTTAGAATCCGCATAGCTCTTCTGCCTGGACTGGGCTACCTTGAGTCTATCGCGTATCCGTTTAACCTTCTCTTCAGACTCTTTAATCAAATCTGGTCCAAACAACTGACGGTCTCCAACTTCATCCCACAATAGTGGTGTCCTGCACCTCCTTCCATACAATGCTTCGAAAGGGGCCATCTTCAAACTGGCTTGATAGTTGTTGTTGTAAGAGAACTCTGCATAAGGCAAATTGTCGTCCCAACTAGATCCATAGTCTAGCGCACAAGCTCTCAACATATCCTCCAAAATCAGATTGACTCTCTCAATCTGTCCATCTGTTTGCGGATGAAAAGTTGTACTGAACTCTAGCATGGTTCCCAAAGTCTCGTGCAACTGATTCCAAAACTTTGAGGTAAATTGGGTTCCTCTATCTGATACAATGGTCCTCGGAACTCCATGCAGACAAAAGATTCTGGTCATGTAAAGCTTTGCCAACTTAGCACTGGTGTATGTGGTCTTCACTGGGATGAAATGAGCTACTTTCGTCAAATGATCGACTACAACCCATATCGAGTCATAGCCTGAACGAGTTCTAGGCAATCCCGTGATAAAGTACATGCCTAGTTTATCCCACTTCCATTCGGGTATCGGCAATGGCTGTAACAATCCCGCTGGCTTCCAATGTTCTGCCTTCACTCTCTGACATACATCACAAACTGCTACATACTCCACAATATCCTTATTCATTCTGGTCCACCAGAAACTATCCTTCAAATCCAGATACATCTTGGTATTTCCTGGATGAATCAAATATGGCGAATCGTGGGCCTCTTGCAGAATCAACTTCCTGATCTCCAGATCATTTGGCACATATACGCGGTCTTCAAACCATAGGGTATCGTGCTCATCCTCACGAAATCCTTTAGCTTTTCCTTTGCTCATCCTCTCTTTTATCTCAGCAATCTCCTTGTCCATCTTCTGAGCTTCTCTGATCTTATCCATCAAAGTAGACTGAATCTCCAATGTTGTTACATAACCCCTCGGAACTATTTCCAAGCATAGCTCACGAAGATCCTCTGCTAACTCCTTGGGTAACTCTCCGGTCATGAGTGTATTGACATGGCTCTTGCGGCTCAACACATTGGCTACTACGCTAGCCTTTCCGGGATGATAATGTAACTTCATATCATAATCCTTGATGAGCTCCAACCATCTCCTTTGCCTGAGATTCAACTCCTTCTGCGTGAAGATATACTTCAAACTCTTGTGATCCGTGTACACCTCACAATGATTTCCGATGAGAAAATGTCTCCACGTCTTCAACGCATGCACTACGGCTACTAACTCCAAATCATGGATAGCATAATTTAACTCATGGGGTTTAAGTTGTCGTGAGGCATAAGATACAACTCTTCCTTCCTGCATAAGCACTGCTCCAAGTCCTCGACGAGAAGCATCGCAATACACCTAGTAATCTTTGCGTTGATCTGGAAGAATCAATACTGGAGCTGTAACCAAGCATTTCTTCAACTCCTGAAAACTGGCCTCACATTCCTCAGTCCATTTGAACTTGGTGTCCTTCTTCAACAACTCCATCATGGGTTTTGGAATCTTCGAGAAATTCTCGATGAACCTCCGGCAGTATCCCATGAGTCCAAGAAAACTCCGGATCTCTCCAACTGACGTGGGTGCTTCCCAATTTGTCACAGTGATGAACTTGGTAGGGTCTACGGCTATTCCTTCTCCGGATATAACATGTCCTAGGAGTCCAACTTCCTTCAACCAAAACTCACACTTGCTGAACTTGGCGTATAGCTGATGTTCTCTAAGATTTCCAAGTACCAAACGCAAATGCTCCTTATGCTCCTATTCATTCTTCGAATAAACCAAAATATCATCAATGAACACCATGACGAACTTATCCAAAAACTCCATAAACACCTTGTTCATCATGTTCATAAAATAGGCAGGTGCGTTAGTTAGACCAAATGACATAACGGTATACTCATATAGCCCGTACCTTGTGGTAAAAGCTGTCTTAGGTATATCCCGCTCTCGAATCTTCAGCTGGTGGTACCCTGATCGCAGATCGATCTTGGAAAATACCTTAGCTCCTTGGAGTTGGTCAAACAAGTCATTGATCATCGGCAGTGGTACTTGTTCTTGATCGTCACCTCATTCAGTCTCGATAATCAACAACCATCCTCAACGATCCATCTTTCTTCTCCACTAGAAGTACTGGTGATCCCCAAGGTGACGAGCTTGGGCGAATATAACCTTTATCCAGTAACTCCTTAATCTGCTTCTTAATTTCCTCTAAATCCTTAGCGGGCATCCTGTATGGTCTCTTAGATATTGGCCCTGTGCCTGGCAAAAGCTCAATCAGAAACTCAATGTCTCTATCTGGTGGCATGCCTGGCAACTCTTCTGGAAATACATCCGTGAAATCCTTCACCACTGGTACTTCCTCCTGTACAACTCCTGATAAAGAGTTCACTTGAGTCCTATTCGGCACATGCCGGGATACATACTTGATCCTTCTTCCTTCTGGGGTGGTAAGCAAAATCGACTTACCGGTGCAGTCAATGTTCCCTCCATACTTCGATAACCAATCCATGCCTAATATCACATCCATTCATTGTGACTCCAATACTATTAGGTCTGAGGGAAATAGGTAGTTACCAATCCTTAATGGTAACCGATCACACCAAAGGTCGGCCATATATTCTGCTCCTGGCGAGGTTACTAACATGAGTGTCCTAAGGGTTTGGGTTGGCAGTTTAAACTTATCCACAAATCCCCTTGATATGTATGAATGTGATGCACCAGTATCAAAAAGAACGATTGTAGTAAATGACTTAATCATAAACTTACCTATTACTTCATCGGGTTGTGCTTCAATCTCCTCCACGCTAACGTGGTTCACTTGTCCCCTGTTGAAAGGGTTGGGCTTCTTCCTAGAGCTTCCATTGCCATTTCCATTGTTTGCTTCAGAACATTTTGTGGCATAATGTACGTTCTTCCCGCACTTGAAACAAGTAATGTGACTTAGATCCTTCTTGGCGGGCGTTGCAGGGTTGGTATGGTTTTGACCGTTGCTTCCTCCATTACCATTTCCATTCCTGGGGCCACTATGGTTGTGCGTAATCCCTCCATTGTGGTTGTGACCTCCATGGTTATGCTGAAGGGGTCCTCCCAAGTTTGCGGTAAAACGGGGTCCCTGCTGAGCTCCAGAATTATACTTCCCATGTCCATACTTCCTCTTACGGTTGTCAATCTGTTGTTGCTTCCCTTCAATCATGAGAGCTCTATCTACCAACTGTTGGTAGTTATTAAAGGTTGCTACCATCAACTGCATGCTCATCTCATCATTCAGTCCCTCCAGAAACTTCTCTTGTTTAGCTACATCCGTAGCAACGTCATCTGGGGTATAACGCGCTAGCTTACTAAAGTCATCCACATACTGGCCAATGGTGCATCCTCCTTGGCGTAAGTTCTGAAACTCATGCTTCTTCATGGCCATAGCTCCTGCTGATACATGGGCAGTGTGAAAAGCCTACTGAAATTGGTCCCATGTAACAGTGTCGATGGGATAGGTGACAGTGTAATTCTCCCACCATGCTGCTGCGGGTCCATCAAGCTGATGTGAGGCAAAACGCACTCTTTCTGCATCTGTGCATCCTGTAGTGGTCAACTCCCTTCCAATCTTGCGGAGCTAATCATCTGCAACTATCGGCTCGGTGCTACTGGAGAACACCAGCGGATTCAGCCTTAGAAAACGAGCTAAGTGATCAACAGGTGGTGGTGGTGGTGGGTTGTTGTTATTGTTGTTGTTCCCCTGATTCTGATTCTGGACTAGTATCTGCATCAATGCGTTCTGCTGCTGGATCAACTGGGTGAGCTCCGGTGGGAAAGCAAATCCATTGTCGCGTCTCAGAGGCATCTGATGGGTTTAGAAAAGATGAGAAAACAGAGTAGAATGGGGTCTAGGGGGGAAATACTACCCATATGCACATGAGACAAACACAAACATATCACTTCAATCAATTCAAACAAGGGCATACAATCGATCTAGCTATCGTTACAAACGTGCTCAGACTATACTATTTACATGGGGGAATTCTACTATTGATATGGTGGCCGACTGGAAATATTGATCAGTGGAAGACTCCATAATATCTGCTCCAGCTTCATCAACAAAGACATCATCGCTATCGTCAGGGTCCGAGTCGGTGTCGTCAATGATGATGTAGTTCTCCGGGCAAGTGGAATCGTCATCTTCTCCTCCTGGTGCGGGGTCTCCCATGAATACTCCTAGCTTCTTTGTCAGATCATCATTCTTCTCCACTAGCACGATGATTTCCTCCTCGTAATCGTCGTGTGTAGCCTTGAGTTCCTCTTCAAGCTCGATGATCCTTGTCATTGCCTTCTTCAGATCTATCATGCCTGCGCACATCTGGTTCTCCTGGCGACGAATGTGCTGGTTTAACTCCTAGATGAAAGCGGCAATAGATCTATCCTTCCTGGTGCTGATCATCTCCCATTGATCATCTCGGCGGCCACAAATCTGATAGATAGTATCCTTGATATCCTTGTGGTAAACTTCTCCAATGCGTCCCATGGTGATGTGGGCTGCCATGCTCTTGCCTAGACTCCGGGTGGGTGCATCAAAGGAAAACTCTATGGGCTCAGTGACTGGCATGAACGTCATTCCTGGAACTTGAACTTGGATCATCCAGCGCTTCTCTTCTGGTAAAGTGGCGATGTAGCTCCCGGTGAAGCTTGGTATTCCGATGTTCAGGTACTTAGTGACTTCCTTCAAGTGACGTCCAAAGGGTGTGTCTTCATCCGATTGTGCAAACTTGTTCCTCGTGCCCGCCATCCTAAAGAGTAGAAAAAGGGGAAGAGTCGGAAATGAGAAGAGAGTAGTGATCTAGGGTTTTAGCTTAGTGGTCGTGTCCTACAGTCAGCGTGTGCTCTGATACCATCTTGTAGCGACCAGACCTCAGACAGTCCGATCTCTGTGCATCAGTGTCATCCCTGGATTGGTAATGCTGACACGCATAGTACTTGAGGATTTATAACAGAGTAGCAATCACACACTTATTACATCGAATGTCTCAAAAGAGAACATAAAACAATAAATATGGCTTAAGGCCATCTAAATGGATAACAGCAGAAGGCTTGGAAGATAAAATGAGTCCATCAACTCCAACGGCATCACTGAGTGAAAGACAACGACCTATAGCTCCTTACTCGTCGTCTGAAAAGTCTGCAACATGAACGTTGCAGCCCGAAACGGGTCAACACATGGAATATGCTAGCAAAGTAACACAAGAGAATAACGAACAGAATAATTGCTATCACTACATGCATATATGGTTGGTGGAGGCTGTATGGTTAATATGTTTTTGTGAAAAGCCAATTTTTCCCTACAACAGACGAATACATTTATTTAACTATCATGGCAGTTGTTAAACATGGAGAAGGTTCCTCCAACTCAATCCCAATTAAACATCATCATTAAACCCCAATCAAATAATATTAAGAGTGATGAGATCAATCATGATAATCCAAGAACCAGATACTCAAGATGTCCATAACCAGGGACACGGCTAACCATGATTAGTTTATACACTCTGCAGAGGTTTGCGCACTTTTCCCTACAATACTCGAATAAATCCATGGTCGGAGATTCAAGAAACGGTCTTTCTGAAGCATTAACTCTTTACTCTGGGTAGACTATACCACCTACAACCCACTACATCTGCTAGTCTACCTCTTCAAGAACTTCACGCAACTTACTCAACTATGCTAGAGCCCATAATAGCTTGTGGCTGTGCACGGAAGTTTCTAGCATGAATAATCTTTTGATCCCTTTGAGCCTGGGTGGCAGGCCATAGGATGATCACACGGGTCCTCCAGGATATCCTAGGACAACACTGGGTTCTCCAGGTACCCACAAGCAATCCACCCAGATGTGTATTCAAGTTGCCACCTTAAGTTGAACCATTAATATATAACTCACATCTGTCATGAATACTCTCAAACCCAATCCATGTCTACGAGCATAGCATAGCAATATAAGCAACATAGAAGTAACTCCCAAGGTTTGAAAAATAAACAGGTGAATAGGTACTACCTCACCTACTTCCCAAAACCCACAATTTAATCAGATCCTAATCATGCAAATGTTTGAGGATTGATCTAATGCAATAAAACTGGGTAGTAAAAGGGTATGATCAAAGTGTTACTTGCCTTGCTGATGATCCGTGAAACCTAGAGACTCGTAGTAGCACGGTTCGCACTCCGGGTACTCTATTGCAAACAACAAGCATACAATAAGCACTCAACTAGAAGCACGGGTAAAACTCAAATAAAAAATCTAACCAGAAAGTTCAACTTAGGAACTCCGGTTTGCAAAAAGAATCAAATCAAACGAAGCAACAAAACTCAAACTGTGAAAGAAACAAGATCCGTTTACTAATCTGAACTTAAGTCAAATTTTACAGTAGCAAAAACTTGTTCAAGTTGGTTAAACAGAAAGAGGGCTTCGAGACGAAGATCTAGGGGCTTGAATCGCCTCATTCCGACTAACGAGCGAAAAGTTATACTAGAACAAAGATTAGGGAAGAAATCGCGATCGAAAATAATCGCAGAAAAACCCTGGAAAAAGAAAACTGGCAAACAGGCTAACGAAGGAACGTTCGTTGTCTGTGGTTAATGAGTGAAAACCGTTCGTTAAAACGAACGTACGAACGGGCGTTCGCTAAATAAATAAACCGGGAAAAACGATCTAAAAACTAGGGTTTCAAAAAATAAACCGATCGGTTTTCCGAAGAAAACCGGCGGCGGCGGCAACTACCTCGGCGAGATCGGCGGCGAGGTCGCTGGCGGCTCCGGCATCGGCGGCGAGGGGCAACGGCGGCGGCGGGGATCGGGATGGGCGGCGCGGCGGGGCGGCGGCGCGGGCAGACGCGCGCTGCGGGGCGGCGACGCGGGCGGCGGCGCGGCGAGGCTCTGGTGGTGGCGGCGGGTTCGGGCGGCGACTAGGTTTTTCGGGCGGGGTGGTTGTGGCTCGTGCCTCCATGGCTTATAAGGGACGGTCGGGCTAGTGTCCAGGTCGGACACGGCCCGGTTAGGTCGGTTGACTTTTTAAAAAAAATCTGCTCGGAAAAACAAAGAAAAGAATTACTAAACTGACTCCAAAAATCCTGAAATAAATTTTTCCCGTCCTCTAAAAGTATAACGGACAAGGTGAACATTTATTTGGGCCTCTAATGCAATTTTGAATAACACATATTTTTCCTAATTCAAATAAAATAGCGATAAAAACTCCAAATAAAATCTTATTTGATTTTAATATTAAATCTCCAATATTTCTTTATTTTTGGGAAGTCATTTTATCCCCTCTCTTTTTATTGTCATAAAAGGAATATTAGAAGATAAAATAATTAAAATCAAACGATCCTCTTTTTTCAAAATTTGAGAAAACTCAAATATGAAAATAACGAAATCCCCAACTCTCTCCGTGGGTCCTTGAGTTGCGTAGAATTTCTAGGATCAAACCAAAATGCAATGAAATATGATATGCAATGATGATCTAATGCATAACATTCCAAATTGGAAATTTGGGATGTTACAATACCCAAGCTTGTGGCTTTGCATATCATTAGCATCATGGATATTCAAAGAATTCATACTAACAACATTGCAATCATGCTCATCATCCAAAGATTTAGTGCCAAACATTTTAATACATTCTTATTCTAACACTTTGGCACAATTATCGGAATCCTTATTTTCACAAAATATATTAAAAAGATGAAGCATATGAGGCAACCTTAATTCCATTTTTTGTAGCTTTCTTTTATAGACTAAACTAGTGATAAAACAAGAAATTAAAGATTCAGCTGCAAGATTTAAAGATATACCTTCAAGCACTAACCTACCCGGCAACGGCGCCAGAAAAGAGCTTGATGTCTACTACACAACCTTCTGCTTGTAGTTGTTGTTGGGTCTCCAAGTGCGGAGGTTTGTAGGACAGTAGCAAATTTCCCTCAAGTGGATGACCTAAGGTTTATCAATCCGTGGGAGGCGTAGGATGAAGATGGTCTCTCTCAAACAACCCTACAACAAAATAACAAAGAGTCTCTTGTGTCCCCAATACACCCAATACAATGGTAAATTGTATAGGTGCACTAGTTCGGCGAAGAGATGGTGATACAAGTGCAATATGGATGGTAGATATAGGTTTTTGTAATCTGAAAATATAAAAATAGCAAGGTAACTAATGATAAAAGTGAGTGAAAACAGTATTGCATTGCGTTGAAACAAGTCCTAGGATTCATACTTTCACTAGTGCAAGTTTGCTCAACAATAATAACATAATTAGATCATATAACTATCCCTCAACATGCAACAAAGAGTCACTCCAAAGTCACTAATAGCGGAGAACAAACGAAGAGATTATTGTAGGGTATGAAACCACCTCAAAGTTATCCTTTCTGATCGATCTATTCAAGAGTCCGTAGTAAAGTAACACGAAGCTATTCTTTTCGTTCGATCTATCCTAGAGTTCATACTAGAATAACACCTTAAGACACAAATAAACCAAAACCCTAATGTCACCTAGATACTCCAATGTCACCTCAAGTATCCGTGGGTATGATTATACGATATGCATCAAGCAATCTCAGATTCATCTATTCAACCAACACAAAGAACTTCAAAGAGTGCCCCAATGTTTCTACCGGAGAGTCAAGACGAAAATGTGTGCCAACCCCTATGCATAAGTTCACAAGGTCACGGAACTCACAAGTTGATCACCAAAACATACATCAAGTGGCTCATGTGAATATGCCATTGTCACTACAGATAAGCACGTGCAAGACATACATCAAGTGTTCTCAAATCCTTAAAGACTCAATCTGATAAGATAACTTCTAAAGGGAAATGCAATCCATTACAAGAGAGTAGAGGGGGAGAAACATCATAAGAACCAACTATAATAGCAAACCTCGCGATACATCAAGATCGTGTCATATCAAGAACACGAGAGAGAGAGAGAGAGATCAAACACATAGCTACTGGTACATACCCTCAGCCCCGAGGGTGAACTACTCCCTCCTCGTAATGGAGAGCGTCGGGATGATGAAGATGGCCACCGGTGATGGATTCCCCCCTCCGACAGGGTGCCAGAATGGGTCTAGATTGGTTTTTAATGGCTACGGAGGCTTGCGGCGGCGGAACTCCCGATCTAGGTTATTTTCTGGAGGTTTCTTTATTTATAGCAATTTTTGGCGTAGGTCTCACGTCATGGGGGTCTCCGAGTCATCCATGATATAGGGGGACGCGCCCAGGGGGGTAGGGCGCACCCTCCACCCTCGTGGATGGCTTGGGACTCTTCTGGCCCAACTCTTTTACTCTGAGGGATTCTTTTGCTCCATAAAAAATCATCAAAAATTGGCAAGTCAATTGGACTCCGTTTGGTATTCCTTTTCTGTAAAACTCAAAAACAAGGAAAAACAGAAACTGGCACTGGGCTCTAGGTTAATAGGTTAGTCCCAAAAATCATATAAAATAGCATATAAATGCATATAAAACCTCCTAGATGGATAATATAATAGCATGGAACAATCAAACATTATAGATACGTTGGAGACATATCATGACGTTGACAGGAAAGGCATACCTCCCAAAATTATATTTATCTCTGATTTAAGCTTTGAGCTCTGGCACCTCTGCAAATCCTTGTGTCCCTCTGCGAAGGTCCTATCCATTTAATTTTATATTATTTTACTTTTATTGTTGAGTCATCAGCTTTTCAAGCAAGCACCAGACCTGAGAGCACTATTGTCATTCTCATGCATTGTGTATAGGTAATGTTGTGTGCATCATGACTAGATCTCTTCTACCATGAATTACAATGTCTAGTCGTTTCTTGAACTTTGGAGGTGCTCTGCATTTATGTTTTGCAGTCTTAGAAAGGGCTAGCGAGGTACCATTACTGTCATATTATATCATGATTGTTTTGACAAAGTGTTGGAATTTGAGACATTTTATTATTGCTCGCTAGTTGATTATGCCATTGATATGAGTGAATATAGTTTCTAAGAGTTATCACTTGCATGGTTGGTTATAATGTTTGCTAAAAAAAACCTGGGTATTATTTAAGCATATATATAGACACAAGAACAAAAGAGTTCGTAAAAAAATTTCTTTATCACTTTCATTTGTCAACTGAATTGCGTGAGGACAAGCAATGAGTTAAGCTTGGGGGAGTTGATACGTCTCCGTCGGATCTACTTTTCCGAACACTTCTGCTCTTGTTTTAGACTCTAATTTGCATGATTTGAATGAAACTAAACCGGACTGATGATGTTTTCAGCAGAACTACCATGGTGTTCTTTTTGTGCAGAAATAAAGGTTCTCGGAATTGGACAGATTATTTTGGAGATTTTTTATGAAATATATATAAAAAATACTAGAGCAAAGACCGATGGAGGGGGTCACCCTATGCCCACAAGGCACCAGGGCACGCCCCACCCCTAGGGTGCGCCTTGGTGGCTTGTGGGGCACACGTGGCTCCGCTGAACTTAATCTCAGCACTATAAATTCCTATTTCCTAAGTAAAAATAAGAGAGGAAGGTTCATCGCGTTTTATGATACGGAGCCGCTGCTACCTCCTGTTCTTCATCGAGAGGCCACATCTGGAGTCCGTTCGAGGCTCCGAAGAGGGGGGCCTTCCGTCTTCGTCATCATCAACCATCCTCCGTCACCAACTTCATGATGCTCGCCCCGGCAATGAGTAATTTCTTCGTAGGCTTGCTGGACGGTGATGGGTTGGATGAGATTCATCATGTAATCGAGTTAGTTTTGTTAGGGCTTGATCCCTAGGATCCACTATGTTCTGAGATTGATGTTGCTATGACTTTGCTATGCATAATGCTTGTCACTAGGGCCCGAGTGCCATGATTTCAGATCTGAACCCTATATGTTTTCATGAATATATTTCTGTTCTTGATTCGATCTTGCAAGTTGTATGCACCTGCTACATGTTATGATGAGCATACCCCAAGGTGACAATAATTGGGATTCTTTCCGGTGATTACGTAGTTTGAGGAGTTCATGTATTCACTATGTGTTAATGCTTTGTTTTGGTTCTCTATTGAAAGGAGGCCTTAATATCCCTTAGTTTCCTTATGGACCCTGCTGCCATGGGAGGGTAGGACAAAAGATGTCATGCAAGTTCTTTTCCTATAACACGTATGACTATATACGGAATACATACCTACATTACATTGATGAATTGGAGCTAGTCATGTGTCGCCCTAGGTTATGACTGTTATATGATGAACATTATCCAACATTATCACCGATCCAATGCCTACGAGATTTTCATATATTGTTCTTGCTAAATTACTATTACTACTACTGTTGTTACTATTGTTATAATTGCTACAAAACTATTGCTATTGTTGTTACTATTACCATTGCATTCGTTACTATTACTATCAAATTGCCATACTATTGTGCTACCGATCACTTTGATGTAGATATTTAGTCTCCTACTGTGGTTGAATTGACAACTCAACTACTAATACTTGTGAATATTCTTTGGCTCCCCTTGTGTCGAATCAATAAATTTGGGTTGAATACTCTACCCTCGACAACTGCTACGATCCCCTATACTTGTGGGTTATCAGTGAGCAGCTATCGGTTAACAATTTCCTCAACATTGCTTCTCCGTCATGTCTGGCCTCTTTTCCGCCATGTCGGGCCTCTTTTCCACCACCATCTCTGGCCTCTTCTTCGCCGCCATTATCCGCCATCTCTTCGTCTGGCCCCATGTCATCATTGGCTGCCTCGCCGTTGTCCTCATCATCATCATCTTCACTTATCCCCCAAGTATAGCCATCCATGAAACCAATCATGAGCAGGTGCGCCTTCAAACGTCCATCCTTATAGGGGTCGAGCTAGACTCCTCCTTCGCATCTTTGACACAGACATAAAATCTCCTTCCGGTTATTTTCATACATGTCGCGCATCACAGATCGCAACTTCTTTCTACCACCCTTCCACTAACGACCTTCTTGATCTCCTGCACGGTATAATAAGCAAAAGGATTATCACGTATGCATGCATCAAAGTCGTACCAAAATTCAGCATGACCTTCCCTAAAAAGTACATATCAAGTTTGCCCAAAATTCGCCGGAACGGAAACAAATCGATATTTTGGCAAAACATAAGCAACTCTCATGTCACGCACAATTCAGCAAATACACATATAGGCGGCAACTCATGCCACACGCACAATTTCCATCATATCGCCTGATTCAGTCATATCGCGCGCACACACATATTTCCATTCTTGCAAAGCACAATTTTTTACTCACATATCTCAAGAGACACCGAGCACGGTGATGAGGTTGGTGTCGCTACACGCCTGGGGATCGAAAGTGGACAAAGATGGCTTTACTTCATTAAATGGATAGATCAAGTTGGGGAGGTAGATAGGTTGCACTTCATTAAATGGGTAGATCTAGCTAGTTGGGGAGGATATGGCTCTAACTAGTGGAGGGAGGAGAGAAAAGTGAGGAGGATAGAAAGGAGCACATTAATGGAGATGGTGCAGGGGGCACTAATGTCTACTACACAACCTTCTTCTTGTAGACGTTGTTGGGCCTCCAAGTGCAGAGGTTTGTAGGACAGTAGCAAATTTCCCTCAAGTGGATGACCTAAGGTTTATCAATCCGTGGGAAGCGTAGGATGAAGATGGTCTCTCTCAAGCAACCCTTCAATCAAATAACAAAGAGTCTCTTGTGTCCCCAACACACCCAATACAATGGTAAATTGTATAGGTGCACTAGTTCGGCGAAGAGATGATGATACAAGTGCAATATGGATGGTAGACATAGGTTTTGGTAATCTGAAAATATAAAACACAGCGAGGTAACTAATGATAAAAGTGAGCACAAACGGTATTGCAATGCGTTGAAACAAGGACTAGGGTTCATACTTTCGCTAGTGAAAGTTCTCTCAACAATAATAACATAATTGGATCATATAACTTTCCCTCAACATGCAACAAAGAGTCACTCCAAAGTCACTAATAGCGGAGAACAAACGAAGAGATTATGGTAGGGTACGAAACCACCTCAAAGTTATCCTTTCTGATCGATCTATTCAAGAGTCCGTAGTACAATAACATGAAGCTATTCTTTCCGTTCAATCTGTCATATAGTTCGTACTAGAATAACACCTTAAGACACAAATCAACCAAAACCCTAATGTCACCTAGATACTCCAATGTCACCTCAAGTATCCGCGGGTATGATTATACGATATGCATCACACAATCACAGATTCATCTATTCAAACCAACACAAAGTAATTCAAAGAGTGCCCCAAAGTTTCTACAGGAGAGTCAATACGAAAACGTGTGCCAACCCCTATGCATAGGTTCATGGGCGGGACTCGCAAGTTGATCACCAAAACATACATCAAGTGGATCAATAGAATACCCCATTGTCACCACGGGTATCCCACGCAAGACATACATCAAGTGTTCTCAAATCCTTAAAGACTGAATCCGATAAGATAACTTCAAAGGGAAAACTCAATCCATTACAAGAGAGTAGAGGGGGAGAAACATCATAAGATCCAACTATAATAGCAAAGCTCGCGATACATCAAGATCGTATCACCTCAAGAACACGAGAGAGAGAGAGAGAGAGATCAAACACATAGCTACTGGTACATACCCTCAGCCCTGAGGGAGAACTACTCCCTCCTCATCATGGAGAGCGCTGGGATGATGAAGACAGCCACCGGAGAGGCTTCTGGCGACGGAACTCCCGATCTATTGTCGTCCTCGGAGTTTTTGGGGTATATGGGTATATATAGGAGGAAGAAGTACGTCGCTGGATCTTCGGGCTGTCCACGAGGCAGGGGGCGCGCCCAGGGGGGTGGGCGCGCCCCCCACCCTCGTGGGTAGCCCGGGACTCTCCTGGTCCATCTCTGATACTCCGTGGGCTTCTTTTGGTCCAAAAATAAGTTCCGTGAAGTTTCAGGTCAATTGGACTCCATTTGATTTTCCTTTTCTACGATACTCTAAAACAAGGGAAAAAAAACAGAAACTAGCACTGGGCTCTGGGTTAATAGGTTAGTCACGAAAATAATATAAAAGTGTATAATAAAGCCCATAAACATCCAAATATATAATATAATAGCATGGAACAATAAAAAAAATATAGATACGTTGGAGACGTACCAGCATCCCCAAGCTTAATTCCTGCTCGTCCTCGAGTAGGTAAATGATAAAAACAGAATTTTTGATGTGGAATGCTACCTAACATATTTATCCATGTAACTCTCTTTATTGTGGAAAGAATATTCAGATCCATAAGATTCAAGACAAAAGTTTAATATTGACATAAAAATAATAATACTTCAAGCATACTAACAAAGTAATCATGTCTTCTCAAAATAACATGGCCAAAGAAAGATATCCCTACAAAATCATATAGTCTGGCTATGCTCCATCTTCACCACACAACGTATTTAAATCATGCACAACCCCGATGATAAGCCAAGCAATTGTTTCATACTTTTGGTGTTCTCAAAGTTTTTCAATCTTCACGCAATACATGAGCGTGAGCCATGGACATAGCACTATATGTGGAATAGAAAGGTGGTTGTGGAGAAGAAAAAAAGGGAGAAGATAGTCTCACATCAACTAGGCGTATAAACGGGCTATGGAGATGCCCATCAATAGATATCAATGTGAGTGAATAGGGATTGCCATGCAACAGATGCACTAGAGCTATAAGTGTATGAAAGCTCAACAAAAGAAACTAGTGTGTGTGCATCCAACTTGCTTGCTCACGGAGACCTAGGGCATTTTGAGGAAGCCCATCATTGGAATATACAAGCCAAGTTCTATAATGAAAGATTCCCACTAGTATATGAAAGTGACAACATAGGAGACTCTTTATCATGAAGGTCATGGTGCTACTTTGAAGCACAAGTGTGGTAAAAGGATAGTAGCATTGCCCTTCTCTCCTTTTCTCTCTTTTTTGGGCCTTCTCTTTTTTTATGTCCTTTCTCTTTTTTTTGTCCAGAGTCTCATCCCGACTTGTGGGGGAGTCATATCCTCCATCATCCTTTCCTCACTGGGACAATGCTCTAATAATGATGATCATCACACTTTTATTTACTTACAACTCAAGAATTACAACTCGATACTTAGAAAAAAAATATGACTCTATATGAATGCCTCTGGCGGTGTACCGAGATGTGCAATGAATCAGGAGTGACATGTATGAAAGAATTATGAACGATGGCTTTGCCACAAATACGATGTCAACTACATGATCATGCAAAGCAATATGACAACGATGGAGCGTGTCATAATAAATGGAACGGTGGAAAGTTGCATGGCAATATATCTCGGAATGGCTATGCAATTGCCATAATAGGTAGGTATGGTGGATGTTTTGAGGAAGGTAAATGGTGGGTTTGTGGTACCGGCGAAAGTTGCATGGTACTAGAGAGGCTAGCAATGGTGGAAGGGTGAGAGTGTGTATAATCCATGGAGTCAACATTAGTCATAAATAACTCACATACTTATTGCAAAAATCTATTAGTTATCGAAACAAAGTATTACATGCATGCTCCTAGGGGGATAGATTGGTAGGAAAAGACCATCGCTCGTCCCCGACCGCCACTCATAAGGAAGGCAATCAATAAATAAATCAAGCTCCGACCGCCACGCATAACAGTTCATGTAGCGACCAGACCTCAAACAGTCTGATCTCTATGCTCCGGTGTCATCCCTGGATCAGTAATGCTGACACCACACAGTACTCAGAGGATTTATAACAGAGTAGCAATCACACACTTATTACATCGAGTGTCTCAAAAGAGATCTTATTACAATAAATATGGCTTAAGGTCATCTAATAACGATAACAGCGGAAGGCTTGGAAGATAAGTGAGTCCATCAACTCCAACGGCATCACTGAGTATAGAACCACGACCTAAAACTCCTTAATCATCGTCCGAAAAGTCTGCAACATTAACGTTGCAGCCCGAAAACGGGTCAGCACATGGAATATGCTGGCAATGTAACACATAGAGAGTAATGGAATGAAACAGCTATACTATATGCATATTTGGCTGGTGGAAAGCTCTATGGTTACAGTTTTGTGAAAAGCCAATTTTTCCCTACTGCAAAGGAATAAATTTTATTTAACTATTATGGTGGTTGTTGAACATTGAGAATGGTTGGCAGCATCCTCAATCACAATTAAGTAACATCATTAAACAAACCCATCAAATTAAATTTTATAGTAACATGTTGAGATTCACATGATAAACCAGGTACTAGATACTCAAGATGTCCATAACCGGGGACACGGCTAACCATGATTAGTTTATACACTCTGCAGAGGTTTGCGCACTTTTCCCCACAAGACTCAATCTCCTCCATTGGAATTCTCGCACTACATGGTGTTTGAGAAACGGATGACCGAGACATAGTCTTTCAGAAGCGCTAGGACCTTACGATGGGTAGACCGTACCACCTACATCCCCTACATCTGCTAGTCTACCACTGTAAGAGTTCGCGCGATTTAGTCAACTATGCTAGAGCCCATAATAGCTTGTGGCTGCACAGAGAAGTTTCTAGCATGAAAAATCTCATGATCCCTTTGAGCCTGGGTGGCGGTCCATAAAAAAAACAGGCAATCCTGGAATACCCAGGTACCTCAATCCACCCAGATGTGTATTTAAGTTGCCACCTTAGATAAACCATTGATTTAAAAATCTCACATCTGTCATGGATATCTCTCACCCAATCCATGTCTACTAGCATAGCATAGCAATAATAAGAAAACGTAGAAGTAACTCCCAAAGGTTTGATAATAAACAGGTAATATGTGCTACCTCAACTACTTCCCAAACCCACAATTTAATTAGATCCTAATCATGCAATGTGTGGGGATATATAATGCAATAAAACTGGGTAGTAGAAGGTATGATCAAAGTGTTACTTGCCTTGCTGATGATCCGCGAAACTTAGTGATTCGAAGTAACAAGCGGCGCACTCCGGGTACTCTACCGCAAACAAACATGCATACAATAAGTACTCAACTAATGCACAGGTAAAACTCAAATAAGAGATCTAACCAGAAAGTTCAACTTAAGAACTCCCGTTGGCAAAAAGAATCAAATCGAATGAAGCAATGAAAGACAAACGGCAAAAGAAGCAGGCTTCGATTACTATTCTGGATCTAGGGAAATTTTTACAGTGGCAAAAACTTGTTTGAGTTGGTTAAACAGAAAGAGGGTTTTGAGACGAAACTCCAGGCGCTCGAATCACCTGATTCCGATAAACAAGCAAAAATTTATACTAAAACGAAAATCAGATCAGAAATCGCGATCAGAAAAATCGCAGATTTAATCCGAGAAAAAGAAAAACGACGAACAGTTTAACAAATGAATGTTTGTTAACTGGATCTAAATGACGAACACGTTCGTTAAAACGAACGAACGAGCGAACGCTCGCTAATTAGCCTAAACCGAAAAAAACCGTTCTAAAAAAACAAAACGAATCTAAAAAAATAAACCGCGACTTTAAAAAAACCGGGCGGTTTTCTAAAGAAAACCGCCGGCGACGGCGACTACCTCGGCGGAGGGTCCGGCGAGGCGGCGCGGGGCGGCGGGGCGGCGAGGCGGCGGCGCTGGCGGCGCGGGGCGGCGGCGAGGCGGTGGGACGACGCGGGGCGGCGCGCGGCAGCGGCGGCGGCGGCGACCTAGGGTTAGGGTTAGGGCGCGGCGCGGGGCTCGAGGCAGGCTGGGGCGCTGGTGGGCTGGCCGGCTCGGGCGGGCGCCTTATAAAGGCTGCCCCGGGCGGAGTCCCGCTCGGGTATGGCCCGGAGTCGGTTCGCGTTTTTTTAAATAATAACGTGCGGAAAAACAAATAAAAGAAATACTAAATGGACTCTAAAAATCATGAAATAAATTTTCCCCGGCTTATAAAATCAAGCCGTACAGGATGAACATTTATTTGGGGCCTAAATGAAATTTTGAAAAACACGCATTTTCTCTAAATTCAAATAAAATAGCAAATAAAACCAAATAAAATATTTTTTTTATTTTTTTATTAAATCCTCAATATTTATTTATTTTGGGAAAATCATTTTATTCCCTCTCTCATATTTTTGCAAATGGAAATTATTGAAGATAAAATAAATAAAATCAAATGATCCTATTTTCAAAATTTGAGACAACTCAAATATGAAAATAACGAAATCCCCAACTCTCTCCGAGGGTCCTTGAGTTGCAAAAAAATTCTAGGATCAACCAAAATGCAATAAATATGATATGCAATGATGATCTAGTGTATAACATTCCAAATTGAAAATTTGGGATGTTACAATCGCACAAGGCATCCATTGTAAGACATATTCAACCAATCAATCTCTAGATGTTTTCTTCAATGATTTCTTCTCGCGATCTGATCTCCATGTGTGAGTAGTCCGGTAACGTATGGGGTGAGGCATGAGCCTTGCAGCCCCAGGTACTTGGTGGAGGGATCAATGGAAGTCTTTGACACAACGTCTTGTATGTGTAAAATAAAATTGCATCGTGAAGTATCTCTTGTCTTGTTCGCGATCTTCATCCCTGCAGGTACCCAGGATCATGGAGATCAAGCACCAGTGAGGTTAGCAGCAAGGGAACCGTGAAGTTTTATACTGAACATCGATGATAGTAACATTTAGTAGGGTAACATGGATCATAACCTTGGGGATTCATGAGGTGTAGTCATTGAAGGTCCAAAGCTTTTGACTGATATTATTATCTTAATTATCAGGGCAACCCGGTGAGACGGATAGGGCCTTTGGTAGGACAACTGATTCTTGATGCAGGACTTGTGCCGGTCAGGATGTTATTTGGACACATCCCCCATTACAAATGAAGCAAGCACCTCTTGATGGTGACTTCCCGAGCACAAATTGATATCATTTTTAGCCCAACACAAATACATTGTTGTGAGCATTAAGACCTCATCCTAGTACCTTCTTTTCATTATAAGTGTTTTAATCACTATTTGCTTGTTCATCTCGTCAAAAGCTGGATTTGACACTTTGGCAAAAGCTTGCTAGAGACCATTGCTTCAAGAGAATCTTCCTCTCATGGGTTTGATAATCTGGGGTCACCTCTGGGAAAATAGGTGTGGGATACTCTTTTTAGTTCCAATATGGGAGCTATAAAAAGGAGATATCAAGCCTTTTTTCTGGCGCCATTGCAGGGGAGGAGTTTAGCATTCCTAGTCTTTCTGTTTAGAGGTTTTGTTAAAGTTAATTTTCAGTTTTTGTCTTTACTTTTTCAGTTTTAATTTAAGTCTTATTTTGTTGCAAGTCTTGTTAGTAGAAAAATCCAAAAAGTTACTATGGCTCGTAATCTTGGGAGTTTGCTACTCCTAGCAGAAATTTCATGCGTGAACCAATAGCACAACCTGATGTTGCAGTTTCAGAATATGAGATCAAACCAAACTTAGTTTCCATGGTTCAACAAGACCAATTTGGAGGCTCTCCTTCTGAGAATGCGGGTATGCATTTACATAATTTTACTGAATTGTGCAACATGACACACATAAAGGATTATGACCCAGATGCTCTGAAACTTCGCTTATTTCCTTTCTCTTTGAGAGGAAAAGCTAAAGAATGGCTTTCAGCTATGCCTAAAGGCAGTATAACTTCTTGGGATGCCTGTTGCGGTGATTTTTTTACCTAAGTTTTGTCCACCTGCAAAAATTATGCAATTACGTTCTCAGATCACAAGTTTCAAGCAAGAAGAACGTGAGCCACTAGCGCTTGCATGGGATAGAATGAAAGAAGCAATAAGAAACTGCCCCAATCATGGAATGGAGGAGTGGTTAATCCATCATATCTTTTATAATGGCTTGAACCATATGTCAAAACTATGCTTGATACAACTGTAGGAGGAACAATCATGGGGAAACACATAGAAGATGTCAAGAAGATACTAGATGATATGCAAGAGAACCATACCCAATGGCGCGTTGAGAGAACCACCGCCAAGAAGGTGAATCTCATAGATAAAAATAGCTCATAGTTAACAACCAATCTAGAAGAACTTATCTCTTTGATGAAAGGTAAAGAGGAGGTAAATGTCAATGCCATCACTGATGAAGATATTAGTGATATGAATTTTATTGCTCGTAATAGCTAAAATCACAATTGGAAAAATAATAGTTGTGCTCCTAAACTTCCCTATCCTAATAATGGAGGAGCATCAAAAATAATTTTAATGGAGCTAATGGTAGCAATAGAAATACTCTTGAAGAAACTCTTTAAAGTTTTATTGCTAGCCAGACTGAGCAGGATGAAAACTTCAAGAATATCTTGAAGAATCATGATAACTTACTTGGTTAATTGACCGGTAAGGTTGTTCGACTAACAAATGATGTGTGGATACTTGAAGTCAGATCAAAGAATATGGAGGCACAAGTGGCAAAGATAGCAGAGAGCCAAACCTTGATTTTGGCCGAGTTTCTAGGGAAACCGGAGCCTAACACAGTTGAAGAAGTTAAAATGGTAAGAAGCAAGAAAGAAAAAGTTGAGGTACTTGACACAAGTCATGTGCCAGAGTACAATTATACCGTTCAGATTTTTTCAAAATGATATCCATGAAGTATCCACTACCGGAGGTAACTAACGATGAGGCATATAATTTCTTTGTTAAACATGTTGCAGCCAAGGTACATGAACTTGATAATGAAAGAAAAATTATTCAGTAAGTTACCAACTAAGCAAGAGGGTGCTTTTGAACCAACCATAGAGATTGAGATAGAACTTAATAAGTTCAGTGCTTTATGTGATCTAGGGGAAAGTGTTTCCACTATCCCTAAATCTGTGTATGATAGACTAAATCTTGGTCCTTATGCTAGTACTGAGATTATATTTAATATGGCTAATTCTACTTTTACTCGGGCAGTGGGCATTAAGCATGGAGTTATAGTTCCAATTAATGATTGCCTTGTCATCATTGATCTTGTTATAGTAGATATGCCTGAAGATCCAATTGCTCCTATAATCCTTGGCAGACATTTTCTAAGGACTATCAAAGCTCTGATAAATGTGTTTGAGGGAAATGTTTGTTTTGATTTAACAGCTAAAGATCCCTTTAGAAGTCATTTCCCCAGGAAAAAGAAATTGAAGACCCCAGGAGAAGGCATCATTCTGAATGCCAGAAGCTATGGTCTCGGTGTTCTAGCACCACCTTGATCGCCACTACGGTCGAGCTATCCGACTGAAAACAAACACTTCGTGGGAGGTAGCCCACGTGAATAAAGTGCACAAGTAAGTTTTTTGTTTTGTTTTAAATAAAAGGGTGATTGAAGTTCCTGAAGGAAATATGCCCTAGAGGCAATAATAAAGTTATTATTTATTTCCTTATTTCATGATAAATGTTCATTATTCATGCTAGAATTGTATTAACCAGAAACATAATACATGTGTGAATACATAGACAAACATAGTGTCACTAGTATGCCTCTACTTGACTAGCTCATTGATCAAAGATGGTTAAGTTTCCTAGCCATAGACATGAGTTGTCATTTGATCAACAGGATCACATCATTAGGAGAATGGTGTGATTGACTTGACCTATTTCGTTAGATTAGCACTTGATCGTTTAAGTTTACTGTTATTGCTTTCTTCATGACTTATACATGTTCCTATGACTATGAGATTATGCAACTCCCAAATACTGGAGGAACACTTTGTGTGCTACCAAACGTCACAACATAGCTGGGTGATTATAAAGGTGCTCTACATGTGTCTCCGATGGTGTTCGTGGAGTTGGCATAGATCAAGAATAGGATTTGTCACTCCGATTGTCGGAGAGGTATCTCTGGGCCCTCTCGGTAATGCACATCACTATAAGCCTTGCAAGCAATGTGGCTAATGAGTTAGTTGCAAGATGTTGCATTACGGAACGAGTAAAGAGACTTGCTGGTAACGAGATCGAACTAGGTATTGAGATACCAACGATCGAATCTCGGGCAAGTAACATACCGATGACAAAGGGAACAACGTATGTTGTTATGAGGTTTGACCGATAAAGATCTTCGTAGAATATGTAGGAACCAATATGAGCATCCAGGTTCCGCTATTGGTTATTGACCGGAGACATCTCTCGATCATGTCTACATAGTTCTCAACCCGTAGGGTCCGCATGCTTAAAGTTCTGTGATGATCGGTATTATGAGTTTTTGTGTTTTGATGTACCTAAGGTAGTTCGGAGTCCCGGATATGATCACAGACATGACAAGGAGTCTCGAAATGGTCGATACGTAAAGATCGATATATTGGATGACTATGTTCGGATACCGGAAAGGTTCCGGGAGGTTTCGAACATTTACCGGAGTACCAGGGGGGTTACCCGAACCACCCGGAGAGTATATTGGGCCTAATGGGCCTTAGTGGGAGAAGAGGATGGGCGGCCAAGGGCAGCCGCGCGCCCCCTCCCCCTCTAGTCCAAATTTGACAAGGAGGGGGGCGTCGCCCCCCTTTCCTTCTCTCTTCTCTCCCTTCCTTCTCCTCTCCTACTCCAACTAGGAAAAGAGGGAGTCCTACTCCCGGTGGGAGTAGGACTCCCCCCTTGGCGCGCCATCCTCCTTGGCCGGCCGCCTCCCCCTAGCTCCTTTATGTACGGCGGCAGGGGCACCCCATAGACACAACAATTGATCTGTTGATCTCTTAGCCGTGTGCGGTGCCCCCCCCCTCCACCATAATCCACCTCGGTTATATCGTACGGTGCTTAGGAGAAGCCCTGCGATGGTAGTTTCATCAACATTGTCACCACGCCGTCGTGCTGACGAAACTCTTCCCTGAGCTCTACTGGATCGTGAGTTCGTGGGACGTCACCGAGCTGAACGTGTGCTGAACGCGGAGGTGCCGTATGTTTGGTACTGAGGATCGGTCGATCGTGAAGATGTACGACTACATCAACCGCATTGTCATAATGCTTCCGCTTAACGGTCTACGAGGGTATGTGGATGACACTCTCCCCTCTCGTTGCTATGCATCACCATGATCTTGCGTGCGCGTAGGAAAATTTTGAAACTACTACGTTCCACAACAGTGGCATCCGAGCCTGGTTTATGCATAGATGTTATATGCACGAGTAGAACACAAGTGAGTAGTTGGCGATACAAGTCATACTGCTTACCAGCATGTCATACTTTGGTTTGGCGGTACTGTTGGATGAAGCGGCCCGGACCGACATTACGCGTACATTTACACGAGACTGGTTCTACCGACGTGCTTTGCACACAGGTGGCTGGCGGGTGTCAGTTTCTCCAACTTTAGTTGAACCGAGTGTGGTACACCCGGTCCTTGAGAAGGTTAAAACAACACTAACTTGACGAACTATCGTTGTGGTTTTGATGCGTAGGTAAGAACGGTTCTTGCTCAGCCCGTAGCAGCCACGTAAAACTTGCAACAACAAAGTAGAGGATGTCTAACTTGTTTTTGCAGGGCATGATGTGCTGTGATATGGTTAAGACATGATGCTATATTTATTGTATGAGATGATCATGTTTTGTAACTGAGTTATCGGCAACTGGCAGGAGCCATATGGTTGTCGCTTTATTGTATGCAATGCAATCGCCCTGTAATTGCTTTACTTTATCACTAAGCGGTAGCGATAGTCATAGAAGCAATAGTTGGCGAGACGACAATGATGCTACGATGGAGATCAAGGTGTCGTGCCGATGACGATGGTGATCATGACGGTGCTTTGGAGATGGAGATCAAAGGCACAAGATGGTGATGGCCATATCATATCACTTATATTGATTGCATGTGATGTTTATCCTTTATGCATCTTATTCTGCTTTGTTTGACGGTAGCATTATAAGATGATCTCTCACTAAATTTCAAGGTAAAAGTGTTCTCCCTGAGTATGCAACGTGGCCAAAGTTCATCGTGTCGAGACACCACATGATGATCGGGTGTGATAAGCTGAACGTTCATCTACAACGTGTGTAAGACAGTTTTACACACGCAGAATACTCGGGTTAAACTTGATGAGCCTAGCATATGCAGATATGGCCTCGGAACACTGAGACCGAAAGGTCGAGCGTGAATCATATAGTAGATATGATCAACATAGTGATGTTCACCATTGAAAACTACTCAATTTCACGTGATGATCAGATATGGTTTAGTTGATATGGATCACGTGATCACTTAGATGATTAGAGGGATGTCTATCTAAGTGGGAGTTCTTAAGTAATATGATTAATTGAACTTAAATTTATCATGAACTTAGTACCTGATAGTATTTTGCCTGTCGATGTTATTGTAGATAGATGGCCCGTGTTGTTGTTCCGTTGAATTTTAATGCATTCCTTGAGAAAGCAAAGTTGAAAGATGATGGTAGCAATTACACGGAATGGGTCCGTAACTTGAGGATTATCCTCATTGCTACACAAAAGAATTACGTCCTAGAAGCACCGTTGGGTGCCAAACCCGCTGCAGGAGCAACGCCAGATGTTATGAACGTCTGGCAGAGCAAAGCTAAAGACTACTCAATAGTTCTGTGTGCCATGCTTTATGGCTTAAAACCGGGACTTCAACGTCGTTTTGAACATCATGGAGCATATGAGATGTTCCAGGAGTCGAAGTTAATATTTCAAGCAAGTGCCCGGATTGAGAGACATGAAGTGTAACACCCACGATGCGGTTATATCTCCCACGTGTCGGAGCACGACTTAGAGGCATTACCGCATAGTAGGCCTGTCGCAAGAGGGGTAATCTTTACACATCCTATGTACCGAATAAGAAAGGGATAAAGAGTTGGCTTACAATCGCCACTTCACACAATACATAATAATAGTATTACATCATCCAGAATACAATCAAGTTCTGACTATGGAACCAAAATAAAAGAAGACCACCCCTAATGCTAGATCCCCAATCGCCCCGACTGGGCTCCACTACCGATCAACTAGAAACGAAACAACACAACGAACACGATCTTCATCGAGCTCCCACTTGAGCTGGGTTGCGTCACCTGCACTGGTATCATCGGCACCTGCAATTGGTTTTGGAAGTAATCTGTGAGTCACGGGGAGTCAGCAATCTCACACCCTCGCGATCAAGACTATTTAAGCTTATGGGTAGGAAAAGGTAGTGATGTGGAGCTGCAGCAAACACTAGCATATATGGTGGCTAACTTACGCAAATGAGAGCGAGAAGAGAAGCAAAGCACGGTAGTGAAGCTACAAAGATCAAGAAGTGATCCTAAAACTACTTACGTTCAAGCATAACACGAGATCGTGTTCTCTTCCCGGACTCCGCCGAAAAGAGACCATCATGGCTACACACGTTGTTGATTCATTTTAGTTAAGTTAAGTGTCAGGTTTTCTACAACCGGATATTAACAAATTCCCATCTGCCCATAACCGCGGGCACGGATTTCGAAAGTTCAAAACCCTGCAGGGGTGTCCCAACTTAGCCTATCACAAGCTCTCACAGTCAACGAAGGATATTCCTTCTCCCAGGAAGACCCGATCAGTCTCGGAATCCCGGTTACAAGACATCTCGACAATGGTAAAACAAGACCAGCAAAGCCGCCCGATGTGCCGACATCCTGATAGGAGCTGCACATATCTCGTTCTCAGGGCAACACCGGATTGTCCAAGATTCCGGTAGGCCAGCGCAGAGTTGCCCCTGGTGGCCACCGGCTGCTGACAGGTTCGGACCAACACTTAGACAAGCACTGGCCCGGGGGGTTAAATAAAGATGACCCTTGAGTCTGCAGAACCCAAGGGAAAAGGCTAGGTGGCAAATGGTAAAACCAAGGTTGGGCCTTGCTGGAGGAGTTTTATTCAAAGCGAACTGTCAAGGGGTTCCCATAACACCCAACCGCGTAAGGAACGCAAAATCAAGGAACATAACACCGGTATGACGGAAACTAGGGCGGCAAGAGTGGAACAAAACACCAGGCATAAGGCCGAGCCTTCCACCCTTTACCAAGTATATAGGTGCATTAATGTAAACAATATATGATAATAATGATATCCCAGCAAAAACCATGTTCCAACATGGAACAAACTCCATCTTCACCTGCAACTAGCAACGCTATAAGAGGGGCTGAGCAAAGCGGTAACATAGCCAAACAACGGTTTGCTAGGACAAGGTGGGTTAGAGGTTTGACAGTGCAATATGGGAGGCATGATATAGCAAGTGGTAGGTATCGCGTCATAGCAAAAGAGTGAGCAACTAGCAAGCAAAGATAGAAGTGATTTTGAGGGTATGGTCATCTTGCCTGTAAAGTTCTCTGAGTTGACGTAAGCTTGATCCTCGTAAGCGTACTCAACGGGTTCCTCGATCACAAACTCATCTCCCGACTCTACCCAAGGCAAGAACACAAGCAAAAGAAACCACAATCAACCACGGTGCAATGCGCAAGCAACATGATGCAAAACATGGCATGATATGCGGGATGTAATATGCAATGCATATGCGTGCTCCGGAAGGAAAAGATTGAACCAGGCCTCAACTTGGCAAAACAAGAGTGTCGCTGGAAAGATGAGTTGATTTTGCTCAATATCAATATAAAGATCACCGGAATCGGGTGCACGGTTTGCAAATGGCAAGCAAAACAAAAATGGCACAATTCTGCGATTAACAGCATGATGCCATCTATAATGCAACAAGAAACTAAGCTACTGCACTCCAACATAGCAACAAAGCACATGGCAGTGATCTACTCAAGATGCTTGACAAAAGATGAACATTGAGCTACGGCTAATTCACACAATAGCAGGTTCAAACAAGCATGGCAAAAGTGCAAAAGATAACAGGTTACAGACTTAGTGAAAATAACATGTCAGGATTTAACATCAGGAAGCAATGTTTAGAGCAAGATAACCACATGCTAAATCACACAAGAGTAGGTTCAAACAAGCATGGCAAAAGTGCAAAAGATATCAGCATCACAGACTTAGTGAAAATACTAACATGTCAGGAATTAACATCAGGAGGCAATTTAGAGCGAGATATCAACATACTACAGGAACAGAACATAGCAAACAAAGGCATGTAGTGAATCTACTCAAAGCATATAACAAAAGTCCCTTACTGACCACAATCCAAAAGGGCACAGAAAATATGATGGCACCCATATAAACATAGCAAGTTTCGTTAACAGATTCAGACTTAGCAGAAAACTGGACATGGCATAAATAGAATTACGTAGGCATGTTTGCGAGCTCGATGCACTCAACACAAGGAATTGCATGACAAACTAAGCATACTACCAGCAAAAAGTCATGATCAAGAAGCTAACCATGGCAAGAACAAGCTCATAGCATGCATGGATCAACTACAACAACCTTGGCAAAATTGAATAACATGTAAACAATCTGTCAGGAACATTTTATAGCAAAAGTAGAGCACGATTTAGTCATGCTAGGGCACTCCATAAATGCAAACAGGGACATGGATGGGTAGAGCACAACCATATGCCCAAATCATCCTTACTAAACATGCTCAAAAGAAGCATGGATCTCTCTGAAACAACATGAATACAAGGCATAAAAATAACAGCAGACAAAGACTTAGTAGAATTCTAAGTCCCTGAAATCAGCAATATCACGAGAGCTACTTTGCATGCATGTGCTAGTCACCATATTGATCACAAAAATACATGGCTACACCACTGTAAAGATGGCATGGCATATAACAAAACACATGTAGAGCTCATGCTCATATGCAGCACACAATAATCATGGCAAAAATGACAAATGCTCATAAACTGATAAGAATCAGGAAATAACATTTTATAGCAGTCTTGCAACAGTCATTTGGGAATCAAGATGGACTCAAAAAAGCATGGTGAAATGGAACAAAATGAAGAGGACATCCTAACGAACATTTTGATATATCATGCGCATGAAACGGAGCTACGGACATGGAGTTATGGCATAATGAACAGAGCTTGAAAATTTATGGAACAGAGCTTGAAAAACAGACAAGTTGAAAACGAGCGCTCGATAACTAAACGGCGCACGGGCGGAGGATAGACGAGCGGTGCTCACCTAGGGCCCTTGGGCCGGATCGGAGCGGCCTGAGGGGGAGGCGGAGATGGGCCGGCCTTGGCGTTGCTGGGCCTGCAGCGGGGCCCGGGCCCACGGATCGTCATATCCTCGAGCAGGAGCTCGAGCAGGAGGCAAGGCGGCGGTGGTGGTGGCTCGATCCGGCGACGGCGGCCGGCATCAGAAGCGGGGAAGGTAGGGACGGACAGGAATGAGCCTGGAGGGGCTCGGGGCACGCGGATCCGAGGAGGATGGCGCCGGATCCAGCCAGGGCGAGGCTGCGGAGGTCCAGCGGCGTGCGGCACACGGCGGCTCCGGCCGGCGAGCTCAACGGCGGGCGGCGCGGGCGGCACTCTATTGAGTGGGCGGCAGGGCTGACTCGGTTGCGCGGGAGTGAGGCGGCGGGGCGGCGCAGGTGACGTGGAGGCGAGGCAGCGAAGAGCAGCTGTGGGGTTCCGGTCGTCAGAGTTGGTCGCCGGTGACGCGCGAAGACGGCGGAGGAGCAAGGACGGCGAGGCACGAGGCGCTGGCGACGGGCGATGCTCGGGCCGGGTGGCAGCGCGGTCGGGCTCGCGCAGGCCAGATCTGGGCCCCGCGGGCCGGCGGCGAAGTGGGGCGGCGCGGGCGCTGACGTGGCGCGCAGTGAGTGGAGGTGGAGCGGCGGCGGGGTGACGTGTCGCGCTCCCATTGGTCGGAGTGACGTGGCGGTGGCAGTGGACAAGTCCGGTGCAGCGCGGACGCGTCCAGTAGCGAGGGGAGGAGTGGATCTAGGGTTTAGACTGCGAAATTTCGGGGGGAAGGCACATATATATAGGTAGAGGGAGCTAGGAGAGTCCAAATGGAGTGCGTTTTTCGGCCACGCGATCGTGATCGAACGACCGAGAGGATGGAGGGGGTTTGGATGGGTTTTGGGCCACTTTGGAGGGGTGTTGGGCTGCAACACACATGAGGCCTTTACGGTTCCCCGGTTAACCATTGGAGTATCAAACGAACTCCAAATGGCACGAAACTTGACAGGCGGTCTACCGATGGTGTACCAAGGCCGCTTGGCTAAACTCGGTCCATTTCGAGACAGTTTAACATCCGCACACGAAAAGAGGCAAAAGGGGGGCACCAGAGTACATAGGAGTGTCGGAATGCAAAACGGACAACGGGGAAAATGATCGGATGCATGAGACGGACACGTACGCAAATGCGATGCACATGATGACATGATATGGGATGCATGACACGCAAGCAAAAGACAAGGCAACAACAGCGAATAACTGGAAGACACCTGGCGCAACGGTCTCGGGGCGTCACATGAAGTCTCCAATAAGTTCTACAGCTTCAAGATGGAGGAGAATAGTTCTGTCAGTGAACATATACTCAAAATTTCTGGGTACCATAATCACTTAACTCAGCTGGGAGTTAATCTTCCGGTTGATAGTGTCATTAACAGAGTTATTCAATCACTGCTACCAAGATACAAGAGCTTCGAGATGAACTATAATATGCAAGGGATGGATAAGACGATTCCGAGCTCTTCGCAATGCTAAAGGCTGCGGAGGTAGAAATCAAGAAGGTGCATCAAGTGTTGATGGTCAACAAGACCACCAGTTTCAAGAAAAAGGGTAAAGGGAAGAAGAAAGGGAACTTCAAGAAGAACGACAAACAAGTTGCTGCTCAAGAGAAGAAACCCAAGTCTGGACCTAAGCCTGAGACTTAGTGCTTCTACTGCAAAGGGACTGGTCACTGGAAGCGGAACTGCCCCAAGTATTTGGCGGATAAGAAGGATGGCAAGGTGAACAAAGGTATATGTGATATACATGTTATTGATGTGTACCTTACTAGAGCTCGCAGTAGCACCTGGGTATTTGATACTGGTTTTGTTGCTAATATTTGCAACTCGAAACAGGGACTACGGATTAAGCGAACACTGGCAAAGGACGAGGTGACGATGCGCATGGGAAATGGTTCCAAAGTCGATGTGATCGCGGTCGGCATGCTACCTCTACATCTACCTTCGGGATTAGTATTAGACCTAAATAATTGTTATTTGGTGCCAGCGTTGAGCATGAACATTATATCTGGATCTTGTTTGATGCGAGACAGTTATTCATTTAAATCAGAGAATAATGGTTGTTCTATTTATATGAGTAATATCTTTTATGGTCATGCACCCTTGAAGAGTGGTCTATTTGTGTTGAATCTCGATAGTAGTGATACACATATTCATAATGTTCAAGCCAAAAGATGTAGAGTTGATAATGATAGTGCAACTTATTTGTGGCACTGCCATTTGGGTCATATTTGTGTAAAGCGCATGAAGAAACTCCATATTGATGGACTTCTGGAATCACTTGATTATGAATCACTTGGTACTTGCGAACCATGCCACATGGGAAAGATGACTAAAACGCCGTTCTCCGGAATAATGGAGCGAGCAATAGATTTATTGGAAATCATACATACTCATTTATGTGGTCCAATGAATGTTGAGGCTCGCGGTGGGTATCGTTATTTTCTCACATTCACAGATGATTTGAGCAGATATGGGTATATCTACTTAGTGAAACATAAGTCTGAAACATTTGAAAAGTTCAAAGAATTTCAGAGTGAAGTGGAAAATCATCGTAACAAGAAAATAATTTTTCTACGATCTGGTTGTGGAGGAGAATATTTGAGTTATGAGTTTGGTTTACATTTGAAACAATGTGGAATAGTTTCGCAACTCACGTCACCCGGAACACCACAGTGTAACGGTGTGTCCAAACGCCGTAATCGTACTTTACTAGATATGGTGCGATCTATGATGTCTCTTACTGATTTACCGCTATCATTTTGGGCTTATGCTTTAGAGACAGCTGCATTCACATTAAATAGGGTGCCATCGAAATCCGTTGAGACGACGCCTTATGAACTGTGGTTTGGCAAGAAACCAAAGTTGTCGTTTCTTAAAGTTTCGGGCTGCGATGCTTATGTGAAAAAGCTTCAAGCTGATAAGCTCGAACCCAAATCACAGAAATGTGTCTTCATAGGATACCCAAAGGAAACTGTTGGGTACACCTTCTATCATAGATCCGAAGGCAAGACATTCATTTCTAAGAATGGATCCTTTCTAGAGAAGGAGTTCCTCTCGAAAGAAGTGAGTGGGAGGAAAGTAGAACTTGATGAGGTAACTGTACCTGCTCCCTTATTGGAAAGTAGTTCATCATAGAAACCGGTTCTTATGACACCTACACTAATTAGTGAGGAAGCTAATGATGATGATCATGAAACTTCAGATCAAGTTACTACTAAACCTCATAGGTCAACTAGAGCAAGATCCGCACCAGAGTGGTACGGTAATCCTGTTCTGGAGGTCATGTTACTTGACCATGACGAACCTACGAACTATGAGGAAGCGATGATGAGCCCAGATTCCGCAAAATGGCTTGAAGCCATGAAATCTGAGATGGGATCCATGTATGAGAACAAAGTGTGGACTTTGGTTGACTTGCCCGATGATCGGCAAGCCATCGAGAATAAATGGATCTTCAAGAAGAAGACTAACGCTGATGGTAATGTTACTGTCTACAAAGCTCGACTTGTTGCGAAAGGTTTTTGACAAATTCAAGGAGTTGACTACGATGAGACCTTCTCACCCGTAGCGATGCTTAAGTCCGTCTGAATCATGTTAGCAATTGCCGCATTTTATGATTATGAAATTTGGCAAATGGATGTAAAGACTGCATTCCTGAATGGTTTTCTAGAAGAAGAGTTGTATATGATGCAACCTGAAGGTTTTATCGATCCAAAGGGTACTAACAAAGTGTGCAAGCTCCAGCGATCCATTTATGGACTGGTGCAAGCCTCTCGGAGTTGAAATAAACGTTTTGATAGTGTGATCAAAGCATATGGTTTTATACAGACTTTTGGAGAAGCATGTATTTACAAGAAAGTGAGTGGGAGCTCTGTAGCATTTCTAATATTATATGTGGATGACATATTGTTGATTGGAAATGATATAGAATTTCTGGATAGCATAAAAGGATACTTGAATAAGAGTTTTTCAATGAAAGACCTCGGTGAAGCTGCTTATATATTAGGCATCAAGATTTATAGAGATAGATCAAGACGCTTAATTGGACTTTCACAAAGCACATACCTTGATAAAGTTTTGAAGAAGTTCAAAATGGATCAAGCAAAGAAAGGGTTCTTGCCTGTGTTACAAGGTTTGAAGTTGAGTAAGACTCAATGCCCAACCACTGTAGAAGATAGAGAGACAATGAAAAGTGTTCCCTATGCTTCATCCATAGGCTCTATCATGTATGCAATGTTGTGTACCAGACCTGATGTGTGCCTTGCTATTAGTTTAGCAGGGAGGTACCAAAGTAATCCAGGAGTGGATCACTGGGCAGCGGTCAAGAACATCCTAAAATACCTGAAAAGGACTAAGGATATGTTGCTCGTTTATGGAGGTGACAAAGAGCTCGTCGTAAATGGTTACATCGATGCAAGCTTTGACACTGATCCGGACGATTCTAAATCCGTACGATTCTAAATCGCAGACTAAATACGTGTTTATATTGAACGGTGGAGCTGTCAGTTGGAGCAGTTCTAAACAAAGCGTCGTGGCATGATCTACGTGTGAAGCGGGGTATATAGCTACTTCGGAAGCAGCAAATGAAGGAGTCTGGATGAAGGAGTTCATATCCGATCTCGGTGTCATACCTAGTGCATCGGGTCCAATGAAAATCTTTTGTGACAATACTGGTGCAATTGCCTTGGCAAAGGAATCTAGATTTCACAAGAGAACCAATCACATCAAGAGACGCTTCAATTCCATCCGGGATCAAGTCCAGGTGGCAGACATAGAGATATGCAAGACACATACGGATCTGAATGTTGCAGACCCGCTGACTAAGCCTCTTCCACGAGCAAAACATGATCAACACCAAGACTCCATGGGTGTTAGAATCATTACTATGTAATCTAGATTATTGCCTCTAGTGCAAGTGGGAGACTGAAGGAAATATGCCCTAGAGGCAATAATAAAGTTATTATTTATTTCCTGATTTCATGATAAATATTTATTATTCATGCTAGAATTGTATTAACAGGAAACATAATACATGTGTGAATACATAGACAAACATAGTGTCACTAGTATGCCTCTACTTGACTAGCTCATTGATCAAAGATGGTTAAGTTTCCTAGCCATAGACATGAGTTGTCATTTGATCAACGGGATCGCATCATTAGGAGAATGATGTGATTGACTTGACCCATTTCGTTAGCTTAGCACTTGATCATTTAAGTTTACTATTATTGCTTTCTTCATGACTTATACATGTTCCTATGACTATGAGATTATGAAACTCCCAAATAACGGAGGAACACTTTGTGTGCTACCAAACATCACAACATAACTGGGTGATTATAAAGGTGCTCTACAGGTGTCTCCGATGGTGTTCGTGGAGTTGGCATAGATCAAGAATAGGATTTGCCACTCCGATTGTCGGAGAGGTATCTTTGGGCCCTCTCGGTAATGCACATCACTATAAGCCTTGCAAGCAATGTGGCTAATGAGTTAGTTGCGGGATGTTGCATTACTGAACGAGTAAAGAGACTTGCCGGTAACGAGATTGAACTAGGTATTGAGATACCGACGATCGAATCTCGGGCAAGTAACATACCGATGACAAAGGGAACAACGTATGTTGTTATGCGGTTTGCCTGATAAAGATCTTCGTAGAATATGTAGGAACCAATATGAGCATCCAGGTTCCGCTATTGGTTATTGACCGGAGACATGTCTCGGTCTTGTCTACATAGTTCTCGAACCCGTAGGGTCCGCACGCTTAAAGTTTTGTGATGATCGGTATTATGAGTTTTTGTGTTTTGATGTACCGAAGGTAGTTCGGAGTCCCGGATATGATCACGGACATGACGAGGAGTCTCGAAATGGTCGAGACGTGAACATCGATATAATGGATGACTATGTTCGGATACCGGAAAGGTTTCGGACATTTACCAGAGTACCGGGGGGTTACTGGAACCCCTCGGGGAGTATATTGGGCCTAATACGCCTTAGTGGGAGAAGAGGAGGGGCGGCCAAGGGCAGCCGCACGCCCCCTCCCCCTCTAGTCTGAATTGGACAAGGAGGGGGCCCCCCTTTCCTTCTCTCTTCTCTCCCTTCCTTCTCCTCTCCTACTCCAACTAGGAAAAGAGGGAGTCCTTGGGGCGACCTCCTCCTTGGCCGGCCGCCTCCCCCCTAGCTCCTTTATATACAGGGGTAGGGGCACCCCATAGACACAACAATTGATCTATTGATCTCTTAGCCGTGTGCGGTGCCCCCCTCCACCATAATCCACCTCGGTTATATCATAGTGGTGCTTAGGCGAAGCCCTGCGATGGTAGCTTCATCAACATGGTCACCACACCGTCGTGCTTAAGAAACTCTTCCCCGAGATCTACTGGATCGTGAGTTCGCGAGACGTCACCGAGTTGAACGTGTGCTGAACGCGGAGGTGTCGTACGTTCGGTACTGAGGATCGGTCGATCGTGAATACGTATGACTACATCAATTGCATTGTCATAATGCTTCCGCTTAATGGTCTACGAGGGTACGTGGACGACACTCTCCCCTCTCGTTGCTATACATCACCATGATCTTGCGTGTGCATAGGAAAATTTTGAAATTACTACATTCCCCAACAGTTCCATGTGAAGAAGTGAGTTTGGAAGAGTTGTTCTAATGAAGGCTTAGCCTTGTGGAAGATAATTTATATGCTAGATTGATGTTTGAATGCCCAGATATGTTTCTATGTATTTCTATGGAACTAACACTGTAGGGAAAAGAATAAAAATATAAGTTTTGGAAGAAACAAACAAGAAGACGGCCTTTCCTACGACCGTAGCGGTCGCGTGGGCGGTCGCTTGATCTGCAGGAGGTTCAAGCGCAAAACAATTGAAGGATGGCGTTTCAAACTAGTGCACACGCTTGTATTTGTGGTCATCTTGATTCTTTAAAGAAACAACGAACGAGTCTAGAGCATTTGACGGTTCCAAATGGGCGCACGCGCCCGTCCGAGCGGTCGTTTAACATCTTCGACCAGAAGCACAAGAAGAACAGAACGAACAAAGCCATTTGAAACAGACGTCGACGCCTATTTCAGTGGTCGTTTCATATGCGCACACGCAAAGGTGAGTCTAACCGAGTTAAATACGGCGTTCCATGCAGACTCTTGCACCCGTACGAGCGGTCGTTGTGCACACCGGCGGCTCTAATAAGCCCGAGGAAGGAGGTATTTCGCCCCCATCTCTCTTTTCTTCTTCTTCCTCGAAACCCTAGCAAAACTTCGCTCGATCTCTTTACTCGTTCGTTTTCAGTTTGAATCTTACCGTGTGATCGATCTACAGTATGTTTCTCCTCCGATCCCCAACTTATTTTTCGCAAATCCGTGTTCTACACGCCTAGCATTGTCATGTCTAGGAGATGAATATTTTTTATTCAAACTTGAGTTTGGCATGGATTTGTTGATGTTTTTGGTGGAGTATGATGATGTGAGTACCATAGGATCATTATTGTTTCATTATGTTGGACTGAAAAATTGTTTTGTAGATGTTTACACTGAGGTCTTCTCGCATACGCGGTGATGTGAGTTCATCCGCCGCGCAACCGCAACAAGTTTTCACTCAGGGATCATCTTCACCGACTGTGGAGGAAGGAAGAAGTTCCAAAAGCTCACTACAAGGAAGATCAAAGCAACCAAAGGGGCTTGTGCGAGTACTCTCGCCAAGCTAGGTATTACTCATGATTTTATTTTGCTTTGTCATAATGCCGGGTTGCACCATTTTGTTTATCAAGGGTGTGAGACCTAGGAACGATTGACGCTTGAGTTTCTTAGTACTCTCTTGCACAATGTTGGATTAGTGCCAAATGTATATGAGGAGGGGAGGATCACTTTCCATCTCCTTGACCAAGACTTAAATATCACTTTTGTTGAGTGGTGTAACTATTTTGGCTTCCCCAACAATGATGCTGAAATTAGATATGTTTATGATTTCACTGACCCGCACCCGAGGCAATCCTTTTTAGGATGAGTCGTCGTGGCTCCAAGAAAAGAGCCAGTTGCATTGAATGTCCTAATATACGTTATTTCTACTATATTATCACTAACTCCTTGCAGACACGAGGAGAAGTTTCTAAGGTTTGACGCCCCCTATCCAATTGTACACTAATCATACACGCAAATGTGTACGATCAAGATCAGGGACTCACGGGAAGATATCAAAACACAACTCTAAAAATAAAGCAACTCATACAAGCATCATATTACAAGCCAAGGGCCTTGAGGGCTCGAATACAAGAGCTCGATCATAGACGAGTCAGCAGAAGCAACAATATCTGAGTACAGACATAAGTTAAACAAGTTGCCATAAGATGGCTAGTACAAACTGGGATACAAATCGAAAGAGGCGCCGACCTCCTGCCTGGGATCCTCCTAAACTACTCCTGGTCGTCATCGGCGGCCTACACGTAGTAGTAGGCACCTCCAGTGAAGTAGGAGTCATCATCGACGGTGGCATCTAGCTCCTGGGCTCCAACATCTGGTCGCAACAACCAGATATAGGAAGGGGGAAAAGGGGGGAGCAAAGCAACCATGAGTACTCATCCAAAGTGCTCACAAGCAAGGAACTACACTACATATGCATTGGTATCAATGAAAGGGGTATTATATGTGGACTGAACTACATAATGCCAGAATAAGACGGGGATAGCTAGTCCTATCGAAGACTACGCTTTTGGCAGCCTCCATCTTGAAGCAGAAGAAGAGAGTAGATGATAAGTTACCAAGTATCATCGCATAGCATATTCCTACCCGGTGATCCTCCCCTCGTCGCCCTGTGAGAGAGCGATCGCCGGGTTGTATCTGGCACTTGGAAGGGTGTATTTTATTAAGTATCCGGTTCTAGTTGTCATAAGGTCAAGGCACAACTCCGGGTCATCCTTTTACCGAGGGACACGGCTATTCGAATAGATCAAATTCCCTGCAGGGGTGCACCACATTTCCCAACACGCTCGATCCCCTTTGGCCGGACACACTTTCCTGGGTCATGCCCGGCCTCGGAAGATCAACGCGTCCCAGCCCTACCTAGGCACAAAAGAGAGGTCAGCACGCCGGTCTAAATCCTATGGCGCAGGGGTCTGGGCCCATCGCCCATTGCACACCTGCACATTGCGAACGCGGCCAAAAATAGACCTAGCCTCCCTAATACAAGAGCAGGCGTTCCAGCCCAATCCGGCACGCGCCACTCAGTCGCTGACGTCAAGAAAGCTTCGACTGATACCACGACGTCGAGTGCCCATAACTATTCCCGCGTAATTGGTTAGTGTGTCTAGGCCAGTGACCAGACTCAGATCAAATACCCAGATCTCGTTAAGCATGTTAATTAAATTAACTGCAGACGCCGACCAGGGCCAGGCCTACCTCCCTCCTAGGTGGTGATGAGGACATCAATACCATTGTTATACCCACAGCCCCTGCTGCTATACATACTGGACCAATTACTAGAGCTCGCGCAAGCCAATTAAATTATTAGGTACTTTCGTTTCTTGGTAATGATTCTAATGTTCATGAGAATATGATGTTGCCTAAATTGGATACATTTGTTTTGCTTACAAATGAAGAGCCTAGCTTGGACAAGAAAGATGAACCTTGGAGCAAGTTCAAGCATGGAGATGAAGGCATGCGCAAGGGGATCAAGAACGGAGTTACAAGTGATGATTTCAGGACTTTGAAGCCACCATAAGGAGTGCATGAAGCCTTGGACGAAATATACAAGATGCCACTTCATAAACTTTGTCCAGAGACTATTTTAGGTGTTGCGTCACCTTATTATTGGGCCAGGTCCATGTATTTTCGAAATACTTAAGTATAGGCTGTTTTTAGAGTCCGTATGTGTGGGGAAACAGGAGTTAGGGTTGGTTTCGGACCCCTCCTCCAAGGGCCACGTAATTCCCCCCTCTTCCTCCATATATACAGCCCTTAGGGCATTGTTTAGACTTTGGGTTTTGTTTAGATTAAAAGTTCGGCATAGCTGCAACTTCGCGTACTTCGTTTGTGTTCAACGACCAGACCAAGGCGTCACAGAACCCCACCTTGATCAATAAAGTTTTCATCTTATATTCACAATATCCAGATTGCAATCTCAGTCTCTTGCTTGTTCTTCGTTTGCTCGAAGGAAACAGGCCCTCGTGGTCAGGTTGATCGTGCTCCAGCGTGGTCAATAACCCCTCGGAAGTTGGTTTAGCGATTGCTAAGGCGCGACGTCTAGCACGTTCGTAGTCGGATCGTCAAGGTCGACTCCATCAGAAAACGATAGCCACCATCTCATCGAAACATCGGGACACCTTCGCCTCTATCAAGTGGTATCAGATTTTCAGGTTGCTCGGTGAGATTTTACAGTTTTTCGTAGTTTAGATCGAGTTTGTTCTTCATACCTACAGTCCATGAAAAAGCCAAAAAAATTAGGGTTAGTTAATCATATCCGAACTAGTCTGAGCCTTTGCATAGTCTTTTCAGTAGTTTGCTTTGTTGAATTTGCGGTTGCATCGTCGTGTCTAGTTGCTGGTCTTAGAGTCTAGTCTTTTAGAGTTTCGAGTTCTAGTCATAAGTTACCACGTCGCCGCCACACCATCATCATCGCCCCTGCAATCTACCACCATCGCTTATCCACCACCGATCCGTCTCCATATACCATCACCAATCTGTATCAATATACCACCTCCAATCTGTATCCATATACCACCACCAATCCATATCCATATACCACCACCAATCTGTATCCATATACAACCACCGCTGCCATATCCTACCACCATATATCCACCACCAATCCGAGTTCCTTTCATATTAGGTTTGTTTTCGAGATCCATCTAATTTCCGTTTCGTATTTCCTTGCCTGAGTAGGTCTCGGGAAAAAAAAGTCTGGAGACCCCCGCGCAGTTTTTAGGCCAAAATTTTCGCAGGCAATTTTTTTTTCCCTATCTTATTTTTAGGCTTTTCTGAGTCTTTTGAGCCACGTGCCATCATAGTGATTTTTTGTCGCACTTTTTCATCGCCGCTGCCCTGATTTCCGAAAAAACAGTCAAAAAAATTTCGTGCCCATCCTATCAGTTTGACGAGGGAAGAGTTTTGAGACACTCGCCATTATAGTGATTTTCCGCAAAAAAAAATAGGAGCGCCAAAAAAAAGGAGGAGCGCAAAAAAACAGAGCGAAAAAAATAGTTCCAGAGTGTGCTTTTCCCTTGTTTACGAGCAGCGCCGTGATTTTATTAGTGTTCTAGGCTCGCGTCTCTAGCACGGTCTAGCCTAGGACCAGCACAGTACCGTCATTGAGCGTTTCTTCAACTTTGCATCTCTGAATTGATTATTGTTGACCCTTTTTGCTACCATATTATAAGCCTTCCCAGCTCCACATACATCTACGTCGTGCGTTTGACTCTCCTTGGTAATCGCTCTATCCAATCTCTAAGAGTTGACTACAATGATTGCCGATCACCACCTGCTACTGGGTAAGAACTGGTAAGAATTTGAGATTCGCTTGCTGGATTTGTGATACACCACCACCACTTCCTAGTAGTCTGTAGGATCATATTCTTGTGTGTTTCTATTGCTTCTAACCATGGCAGGATCACAAGCCGATGAGACAGATTGGGAGAACATGACGAACAAAGAGCTACATGATAAATTTCAGCAAATGATGAGTGGACAGGTGCAAGATGTGCTAAACAGATTTGAAGAGGCCATGGAGAAGATAGATGGCATGGATAAGACGTTCGAAACAAAGCTCGATAACAAGTTTAATGAATTGCTCGCGCGTCTTCCACCACCACCACCGGCTGCACCTAACGCACCTCTACAACAACAACAACCACAACAACAACAACAACATCACCTTCCAAATCAAGTGGGACGGGCACTTCGCATTCCCCTTGAGCCTGGTCAAAATTCTGGTGCCGCTGTTGATGCTTCTGTAGCTCCTGCTGCTACTACAGAGGTGGAGGACCATTACGTGGATGAGGTTGATCAAAATCAGAACTACGTGCAACCACCAGCACCACCGCCACCAGGTCGACCTCATGCATATCATCGCAATGGTAGGGTTGCACAACCACCTCAGGTACGTGATCATGACCATCTCCCTAAACTGAAATTGAACATTCCACCATTTGAGGGCAGATATGTTCCTAATATATATATCTTACTTGGGAGTTAGAAACTGAACAACAATTTACATGTTTACAATATCCTAAGGAGAGACGTGTTCCTGCTGCTATTTGTGCTTTCACTAGCTTTGCATGTGTTTGGTGGTCTGAACATTGTAGATTATATCCTATTCCAGCTACTTGGGCTGCTTTGAAAACTGCTATGCGTACTCGTTGGGTTCCACCATATTATCAACGTGAATTACTTCAAAAATTGCATCGTTTAAGACAAGGAAAAAAGTATGTAGAAGAATATTATCAGGAATTACAAACTGGCATGATTAGATGTGGTATTGTTGAGGAGAATGAAGCTATGCTTGCATGTTTTATGGGTGGATTAAATAGAGAGATTCAGACCATTCTAGAGTATAAGGAGTATACTAATATCACTCGTTTATTCCATCTTGCTTGTAAAGCTGAACGTGAAGTGCAGGATCAACAGGCATTGGCGTGAACTAACTTTTCTGCAGGTCGATCTTCATCATGGACACCACGTGCATCCTCTATTTCCACTGCACCAGCACCTCCATCAGGTGCCACCTCCAGCCGTGATACAAGAAAGCAAGCACAACCACCACTATCTGCCAAGAGCACACCTGCTGGGCCTGCACAGAGTTCTTCTTCTTCCATGGCATCAACAGGGCACACAAGTGATATTATTTGTCATCGTTGTAAGGGAAGAGGACATTTTGTGAGAGAATGCAAATCTCAGCGTGTGATGATTGTTACTGAGGATGGTGGGTATGAGTCCGCTAGTGACTATGATGAGGAGACTTTGGCTCTTATTACACATGAAGAACACGGTGGAGATGATTCTGATTATGAGACGCGATACATGGCTCCTAAAGATGTTGTCAGGTATGAATGTTTAGTTGCTCAACGTGTTTTGAGTGTGCAGGTTACACAAGCTGAGCAAAATCAGAGGCATAATTTGTTCTATACAAAGGGAGTTGTGAAGGAACGTTCTGTTCGCGTCATCATAGATGGAGGGAGCTGCAACAACTTGGCTAGCATGGAGATGGTGGAGAAGCTCTCTCTCACCACATGACCACATCCACATCCTTACTACATCCAATGGTTCAACAACAGCGGCAAGGTTAAGGTAACACGTACTGTTCGTGTGCATTTTAGTATCTCGACATATGCTGATTATGTTGACTGTGATGTGGTACCCATGCAAGCATGTTCCTTATTACTTGGTAGACCATGGCAATTTGATAAAAATTATGTACACCATGGTCGAAATAATCAGTATACTCTTGTTCATAAGGATAGCCATATTACTTTGCTTCCTATGACTCCCGATTCCATTTTGAAAGATGATATTAATAGAGCTACTAAAGCAAAACAGGAGAAAAATTAGAGTGAAAATCAGATTGTGGCAAACGAAATTGAGCAACAAATGAAGCCTAGTAATAAACCATCTAGTGTTGCTTCTGAAATTAAATTGAAAAGTGCATGTTTACTTGCCACCAAATCTGATATTGAAGATCTAGATTTTAGCAAATCTTCTTGCTTTGCTTTTGTGTGCAAAGAGGCATTATTTTCATTCGAGGACGTGCCTTCCTCTTTGCCTCCTGCTATCACTAACATTTTGCAGGAGTTTGCTGACGTCTTTCCACAAGACGTGCCACCGGGATTACCACCTATTCGAGGGATTGAGCATCAAATTGACTTAATTCCCGGTGCATCATTACCCAACCGTGCACCATACCGTACCAATCCAGAGGAGACGAAGGAGATTATGCGTCAAGTACAAGAACTGCTCGACAAAGGTTATATACGTGAATCCCTTAGTCCTTGTGCTGTTCATATCATTTTAGTGCCGAAAAAGGATGGAACGTCGCGTATGTGCGTTGATTGTAGAGGCATTAATAATATTACTATTCATTATCGTCATCCTATTCCTAGGCTAGATGATATGCTTGATGAATTGAGAGGCTCTACAATATTCTCCAAAGTTGATTTGCGTAGTGGATACCATCAAATTCGTATGAAATTGGGAGATGAATGGAAAACAGCATTTAAAACTAAGTTTGGATTATATGAGTAGTTACTCATGCCTTTTGGGTTAACTAATGCACCTAGTACTTTCATGAGGTTAATGAACGAAGTTTTACGTGCTTTCATTGGACGATTTATGGTAGTTTACTTTGATGACATATTGATTTATAGCAAATCTTTGGAGGATCATTTGGAACATTTACGTGCTGTTTTTATTGCTCTACGTGATGCACGTTTGTTTGGTAACCTTGGAAAGTGCACCTTCTACACCGATCGAGTATCTTTTCTTGGATATGTTGTTACTCCACAGGGAATTGAAGTTGATAAAGCCAAGATTGAAGCTATTGAGAGTTGGCCACAGCCCAAAACGGTCACACAAGTGAGGAGTTTCCTTGGCCTCGCTGGTTTCTATAGGCGTTTTGTGAGAGATTTCAGCACCATTGCTGCACCTCTCAACAAGCTTAGAAAGAAGGATGTGCCTTTTGCTTGGGGTACCGCACAGGAAGAAGCCTTCACGGTATTGAAAGATAAGTTGACACATGCTCCTTTACTCCAACTTCCTGATTTTAATAAGACATTTGATCTTGAATGTGATGCTAGTGGAATTGGATTAGGAGGTGTGTTATTACAAGATGGCAAACCTGTTGCATACTTTTCTGAAAAATTGAGTGGGCCTAGTCTGAACTATTCTACTTATGATAAAGAATTATATGCTCTTCTTCGGACCTTAGAAAAATGGCAACATTATTTATGGCCCAAGGAATTTGTTATACATTCTGATCATGAATCATTGAAACACATTAAAAGTCAAGCAAAACTGAACCGTAGACATGCTAAATGGGTTGAATTCATTGAGACTTTCCCTTATGTCATTAAACACAAGAAGGGTAAAGAAAATGTTATTGCTGATGCATTGTCTCGTCGTTATACTATGATTTCACAACTTGACTTTAAAATATTTGGTTTGGAGACCATCAAAGATCAATATGTGCATGATGCTGAATTTAAAGATGTATTTAAGGATTGTAAGGAAGGGAGAACTTGGAACAAGTTCGTTCTTAACGATGGATTTGTGTTTCGTGCTAACAAGCTATGCATTCCAGCTGGCTCCGTTCGTCTTTTGTTGTTGCAGGAGGCACATGGAGGAGGACTAATGGGACACTTTGGCGTCAAGAAGATGGAGGATATACTTGCTACACATTTCTTTTGGCCAAAGATGAGACGGGATGTTGAGCGTTTTGTTGCTCGCTGCACTACATGTCAAAAAGCTAAGTCACGACTCAATCCTTATGGGTTATATATGCCTTTGCTTGTACCTAGTGTTCCTTGGGAGGATATATCTATGGATTTTCTTTTAGGTTTACCTTGAACAAAGAAGGGGAGGGATAGCATATTTGTTGTCGTGGATAGGTTCTCGAAAATGGCACACTTTGTACCATGTCATAAAAGCGATGATGTCGTTAATGTTGCTGATTTGTTCTTTCGTGAAATTATTCGCTTGCATGGTGTGCCAAATACTATTGTTTCAAATCGTGATACTAAATTTCTTAGCCACTTTTGGAGATGTTTATGGGCTAAGTTGGGGACTAAACTGCTTTTTAGTACTACTTGTCACCCCCAAACTGACGGACAAACTGAAGTAGTCAATAGAACATTGTCTATTATGCTTAGGGCTGTTTTGAAGAATAATAAGAAAATGTGGGAAGAATGCTTGCCTCATATTGAATTTGCTTATAATTGTTCATTGCATTCTACTACTAAGATGTGCCCTTTTGAAATTGTGTATGGTTTCCTACCTCGTGCACCTATTGATTTGTTGCCTCTTCCATCTTCGGAGAAGGTTAATTTTGATGCTAAAGAACGTGCTGAGTTGATTTTTAAAAATTCATGAGTTAACTAAGGAAAACATTGAGCGTATGAATGCTAAATATAAACTTGTTGGAGATAAGGGTAGAAAACATGTTATGTTTGCACCTGGAGATCTTGTTTGGTTACATTTGCGTAAGGATAGATTTCCTAATTTGCACAAATCAAAGCTAATGCAACGTGTTGATGGTCCTTTTAAGGTGTTAGCGAAAATAAATGATAATGCATATAAACTTGAGCTGCCTGCGGATTTTGGGGTTAGTCCCACTTTTAACATTGCAGATTTGAAGCCTTATTTGGGTGAGGAAGATGAGCTTCCGTCGAGGACGACTTCATTTCAAGAAAGGGAGGATCATGAGGACATCAATACCATTGTTACACTCACAGCCCCTGCTGCTATATATACTGGACCAATTACTAGAGCTCGCGCACGCCAATTGAATTATCGGATACTTTCATTTCTTGGTAACGATTCTAATGTTCATGAGAATATGATTCTGCCTAAATTGGATACATTTGTTTTGCTTACAAATGAAGGGCCTAGCTTGGACAAGAAAGATGAACCTTGGAGCAAGTTCAAGCATGGAGATGATGGAATGCGCAAGGGGATCAAGAATAGAGTTACAAGTGATCATTTCAGGACTTTGAAGCCACCATAAGGAGTGCATGTAGCCTTGGACGAAATATACAAGATGCCACTTCATAAACTTCGTCCAGAGACTATTTTAGGTGTTGCGTCACCTTATTATTGGGCCAGGCCCATGTATTTTTGAAATACTTAAGTATAGGCTGTTTTTAGAGTCCGTATGTGTGGGGAAAGAGGAGTTAGGGTTGGTTTCGGACCCCTCCTCCAAGGGCCATAAAATTCCCCCCTCTTCCTCCATATATACAGCCCTTAGGGCATCGTTTAGACTTTGGGTTTTGTTTAGATTAAAAGTTCGGCATAGCTGCAACTTCGCGTACTTCGTTTGTGTTCAACGACCAGACCAAGGCGTCACAGAACCCCACCTTGATCGATAAAGTTCTCATCTTATATTCGCAATATCCAGATTGCAATCTCAATTTCTTGCTTGTTCTTCGTTTTCTCACAGGAAACAGACCCTCGTGGTCAGGTTGATCGTGCTCCGGCGTGGTCAATAACCCCTCGGAAGTTGGTTTAGCGATTGCTAAGGTGCGATGTCTCGCACGTTCGTAGTTGGATCGTCAAGGTCGACTCCATCAGAAAACGATAGCCACCATCTCATCGAAACATCGGGACACCTTCGGCTCTATCAGGTGGTCTCAACCTACCCTGTCGCTCCGCCACAAAGGTTCACTCAGAGGGCCGTCAGGACAAACGTCCTTTCGGTCCCAATCCGTGAATCACTTGCGGGTACTCTACGAGCCGACCCGACTTTAGTCACCACATATATCATGTATTATGTATAAGTATATACCTGTGATCACCTTCTGAGTGATCACGGCCCGATAGTATAGCATGGCAAACGGACAGGAATGTAGGGCCACTGATGGAATACTAGCATCCTATACTGAATATTTAGGATTGTAGGTAAAGGTAACAATAGTAGTAGCAAGGACAGGCTATGCATCAGAATGGGATTAATGGAAAGCAGTAACATGCTACACTACTCTAATGCAAGTAGTAGAGAGAAGAATAGGAGATATCTGGTGATCAAGGGGGGGCTTGCCTGGTTGCTCTGGCAAGTAGGGGTCGTCAACAACGTAGTCGATCGGGGCACCAGCAGCGGCATCAGTCTCATAGTCTACCTGAGAGAAGAGGGGGAGGAAACAATGCAAACAGATGCAAACAGATGCATATCGATGCATGACATGACATGTAATGGTGCCAGGTGTGACCTAACGCAGTAGGAGGCGATAGCGGCGAAGGGGGAAAACAACCGGCAAAGTATCCCTGGTGTTTTGCGTTTTTGAACAGATGAACCGGAGGGGGAAGGTTGCGTGTTCGCTATGCTAGGGATGTGTGGTGGACGAACGGGCTGCGTATCCGGAATCATCTCGTCGTTCCGAGCAACTTTCATGTACAAAGTTTTCCCATTCGAGCTACAGTTTATTTTATATTAATTTTAAAAGTATTTTATTTTTTTCTAGAATTAACAAGATTAATTTAATTAGAAAATATAATTATGATGCCAACATGATTTCAGCATGACGTCAGCAGTCAATGTTGGCCGTTGACCTGGTCAACCTAACACGTGGGTCCCACCTGTCAGGGACTGTTTAGCTAATTAACATTAGTTAATTAAGTTAACTGTTTATTAGGCTAATTAAACACAATTAATTAAGTTAATTAATTTAGTTAGTTTAAACAGAATTAATTAAGTTAATTAATTAATTAATTAATATTTAATTTTATTTATTTATTTCATTTATTATTATTTTTAAGCATTCTGGGTAGTGGAGCCCATTTGTCATAAGCCCCAGGGGCCTAACGGGTGCGAGCGACGGGTTTCGGGTGCGGTCCGAGCGGGCGCACACCCAGGGGCGCCGTGGCGGACGAGGCCGGTGAGGCCGGGCGGTCGCTGGAGGGGGCGCCGGTGGGAGGGCATCTCGGCGCCACTAGCGACGCGCAAGCTAACAGAAGCTGCCCCAACAGCGGCGCTGCAGTGCAGGTGCAGCCGCAGGCAGCAGAAGGGGCGGGGGCGGCTAGGGGCGCGCGAGCGGGTGCGGTGGAGCGGCCGCGGGAGGAGGAGAGGGCGGCCGGCGGGCGAGGCCATGCGCTGAGGCGGGGAGCGAGGCGGCGCTAGCGAGCACAGCAGAGGAGGCGGGCGGACGCGGGTGGCGCGGCAGTAGCGGGAGGCGGCGATTGGCGTGAGCGCATGCGCGAGGTGGCGGGTGGCGCGAGCGCGTGCGCGAGGCAGCGGCGAGCGGCACGGGGCGTAGCTACAGTAGGGGAAGCGGATGCCAGGGCGGAGCGGGGCCACGCGGGCGGGGCGCCGCGAGCGCGAGCGAGGGGCAGAGGAGAAGGGGGAGGGAGGTGTGGTCCTCGCGGTGGGTTTGTAGGGTTCAGGGCAACGGTACGAGGAGGCAGTCCGGTGAGGAGGGGCTCCGGCGACGTGGCCTCCGGCGAGGTCTAGGCAGCGTCGGGCGGCAGGCGGCGTGGTTCATTCCCCCGATCCAATCGGGGGGCAGAGGAGGGGAGAGGTGGATCAAGGGAGTGGGTGGGGGAGTGGGGCGACCGGTTAGGGTTTCGGGTGTGGGGAGGGCCTTATAGGCCAGGGCAATTGGGCCGGCTTTGGCCAGCTGGGCCATTCGGCCCAATGGAGGGGGGCTTTTCATTTTTTTTGTTTTCTATTTTGTATTTTCCTTTTTCTGTTTTTTTTATTTTAGAGCATTTTAGTATTTTATAAACAAGTGTTTTCTTTACAATAATTACCTATGTAATATTTGGCACTAATCGGACATTTTTGTTTTAACGCTTGAAAACTTTTATCGTTTGCCATATTTTGAATTTGATTTTTGAACCGGTTTTGAACTAACGCGATATTAGAAACGGTAACGGAGGTGACGTGGCATCATTAGCAGAGTTTCACTGTAGCTTAATTATCCAGGCGTTACATAAGGTGAATGATGAGATCATGCTAGTTCTCAGGAAAGCAGCAAACCTGGACGTCGGTTATTCACCCAACTTAGGGGAATACCTTTTCTACACCTCGCGCATCAAGCAAATCGTGCACAAGGAGATATCATGTGTGGAGGAGAGATCAACATGTTTGCCAACTCCCTTAGCCTTGACTACAGTCATCTCCACCCCATTGTTGTTAACACCCTTGTTAACATATGTGTTCTTACTAGCACTGGTATGGTAGTAGTTCGTAATGGCCGCCATTTTATCAGTTTCCTGGAGTGGCATAATTTTTACCCACACCTATGCCTAACTGTTTCTCCATCGAGAATGGATAATTGCATTATGTTGCACAGGAAGGAGATGCAACTTTTGATCAAGAAGGGCCAGAACCTGAACAAGTAACTCGCCACTGACGGAGAGGAAGAGCAGCCCCAGCAAGACTACACCACCTACGCGGACCTCAACAACCTTTGGGGCTCTATTGATGATATGAGCAACCACGCGTCATCCCTGAGGAGCATGTCCGCCTACATGAACATGAACTTCTCCAACTGGAGCCAAGAGTGGGCTCCTGACCAACCGCCGCAATGATCTCGTCAGTTTGGGCTTGCAAGAGCCTAATGAAAGGATCGAGAAGAGGTGTCTAGAGGGGGGTGATTAGACACTAAGTGCCAAAAGTTGCAGTTTTTAATATTCTTAAGTTTAAGTGGAGTTTAAGAACAAGTTTAACAAACACAATACATGTCAAGCAAGCATGCAATGAGTATATGAGCAGTCGGAAGTAAAGCATGCAACTTGCAAGAATGTAATGAGAAGGGTTTGGAGTATTCAAACGCAATTGGAGACACGGAGGTTTTTGTCGTGGTTCCGATAGGTGGTGCTATCGTACATCCACATTGATGGAGACTTCAACCCACGGAGGGTAACGGTTGCACGAGTCCACGGAGGGCTCCACCCACGAAGGGTCCACGAAGAAGCAACCTTGTCTATTCCATCACAGCCGTCGCCCACGAAAGACTTGCCTCACTAGCGGTAGATATTCACGAAGTAGGCGATCTCCTTGCCCTTACAAACTCCTTGGTTCAACTCCACAATCTTGTCGGAGGCTCCCAAGTGACACCTAGCCAATCTAGGAGACACCACTCTCCAAGAAGTAACAAATGGTGTGTTGATGATGAACTCCTTGCTCTTGTGCTTCAAATGATAGTCTCCCCAACACTCAACTCTCTCTCACAGGATTTGGATTTGGTGGAAAGAAGATTTGAGTGGAAAGCAACTTGGGAAGGCTAGAGATCAAGATTCATATGGTTGGAATGGAATATCTTGACCTCAACACAAGTGTAGGTGGTTCTCTCTCAAAAATGTGTATTGGAAGTGTAGGTATGTTCTGATGGCTCTCTCCATGAATGAAGAGTGGGTGGAGGGGTATATATAGCCTCCACACAAAATCTAACCGTTACACTCAATTTACCAATCTCGGTGAGACCGAAGGGAAAAACTCGGTCGGACCGATTTAGTAAACCTAGTGACCGTTAGGGTTTTCGGTGGGACCGACTAGTTCAACTCGGTGGAACCGATGTGCTAGGGTTAGGGTAAAACCAAAACTCGGTTTGACCGATTACTCAAACTCGGTGGGACCGATTTGGGTAATAAGCGAAACAGAGAGTTGGCCAAGCAAACTCGGTGGGGCCGATTGCATATCTCGGTGGGACCGAAAATATTGCAACAGGTAACAGAGAGTTTGCAAGCCCATCTCGGTGAGACCAAGATCCCATCGGTGAGACCGAACTGATTAGGGTTTCTGGCAGTGGCTATGTTAACTGAACTCGGTGGCTCCGGATAGAAAGAATCGGTGGGGCCGAGTTTGACTTTTGGTTTAGGTCATATGTGGATGTGGGAAGGTAGTTGAGGGTTTTGGAGCATATCACTAAGCACTTTGAGCAAGCAAGCCATTAAGCAACACCTCATCCCCTCTTGATAGTATTGGCTTTTCCTATAGACTCAATGTGATCTTGGATCACTAAAATAGAAAATGTAGAGTCTTGATCTTGAAGCTTGAGCCAATCCTTTGTACTTAGCATCTTGAAGGGGTTCCACATCCTCTAGTCCATGCCACTCCATTGTTGAACTTATCTGAAACATACTAGGTAAAAGTGTTAGTCCAACAAGAGATATGTTGACATTAATTACCAAAACCACCCAGGGAGCACTTGTGCTTTCAATCTCCCCCTTTTTGGTAATTGATGACAACATACATCAAAGCTTTAGATAAAGATATAGAGAATAGCAAGTAAAGCTTTGGAAAGACATGTAACATGCATAGGATCCCCCTACATGTATGCAATCATGTGAATATTGAATATAGGAGCATGTGAATGCATAAACATGACAGAGTAAGCAATGTGTTACATGTATCTTGGCTATATGCATCAGAGCAAATGATGTGAATGTGAGAAATGTACCTTCATGCTCATGAGTCCTTCTTGCAAACAGTATGTACATCAGCAAGAACTTCTCATTCACATGACTGTGATGCATATACTTACCTTGTGGTCTTGAGTTGCCTTAGGATGGGATGAACCTACACAAACAAGGTTAAATAACACAGATACACCTGCTGAGCAGAGCAAACAAGAGAAACCACAAGAGAACCAAGGCTGGGATGACATGTAGAGTGAGTACTAAGTACTACATTGAATATAGACATGCCCCCAAAGGTAAAGATATGCAATAAAATCAGAGATTTCCTTCCCTTAGATGTCTTGCTCCCCCTGAATCTGCATGGGATATTGGGAGAAGATAGGGAACAGAAAATCAGAGCAACAAAAAAGAAACAACAGAGATTGAGCTAAAGCAAGCAACCAAACATGTCTTTCCCCTCTTAAAGACATGTGACATCTCTCCTCTTGAACACCAAGCATCTGGGGTCTTTGATGATATTACTTTCTCCTAGTTGAGAAACTCTCTCCCCCTGAGTATTCTCTCTTTCTCCCCCTATAGGAAGGATTAAGCTTTGATGTGATCTCTCTCTCCCCCTTTGACATCAATTTTCGAGAAGGGCTCTTCTGGACATGTGATACAAATGGGTTGGTCCTTGAGTCACAGAGCAAAGCAGCATGTCTAATATGATGCTGGCAGAGGACAAGAATCATTGAGTGGAGCTGGAGCAAACAAAAATTGGGAATAAGTGGCAAGTTGGTTTTCCTGTGATGAAATCGGTGACTCCGAGTTGTGGGCTTCGGTTGCACCGAAGGATTTCGGTTGGGCCGAAGAGAACAAACCGGTGTGATCGAGTTTATCAGAGTGAAACCACTTGTCACCTCAGCTCACTAGACAAGTAAGATCTCACAAGGATATGCAAGGAATTTACTGAAAGATTTGCAATGAATTGGATGCAGAAAATGCAGAACAAAAAGGAAAGAAAAGAAACTAAAAGTTCTAGATGAAGTTTTTTTGAAAGGGGAAACAAATATGCAAATGCAAAAGCACGGAGAAACACTAGAGAACTTCATCTAGAAATGGTCGGTGACAAAGTCACCTATGTTAGAGTATATTGACTTAGGAGTCAAGTGAGAGCACTTGATCATAGATCATACTCATCGTTTAAGCTCAGAATGGGGTTACCATTTTTCGTTTAAGCCTTTTGATGTATTCACATCTTGTCGAGTTTCTTTGACTCATGACTTGGAGTAAAGCCTCTCTAAGATGGAATAACATACCTTGGGTGGTGGTGTTGATCTTGTTCATGTAGTTGAACTTGTGTGGGTTGCTCAAGGTTGATGTAGTTCATCAAGGGTTGGGAGCACCACTTGGAGTTTGAGTTCATCTACCTACATGGGTTAGCTTTGCAAGGAAGAGCACTTGTGTATCCAAAATGACAATCATGAGACTCAACATGGAATTTGCTAAAGGATATGTTTGAATGGTTTCGTGCTTCCTTGTCTTCAACCACCATTGTGTAGAGACTTGGTGATGTAGAGATTGCTCAAGATGTGAGTGAGTCGCAATCTCATAGATTTAGATTCAACCAAGTACCTACACGGGTTAGATAACATGCAAGGTACAAATATATCCAAGACATATGAATAGCATCATAAGAGAAATATCGAGGATTAGTCATAGGCTCATGCCTCGCATGTATCAAATGGAGTTCCTACTCCAAGTTTGAAGCATCAATGATGTTCAATTCACCTCTCAACCCACAAAACACTTTCTAATCAAGTGGTTTAGTGAATATATCCGCTAATTGCTTATCGGTGCGAACATGCTTAAGGTTAATGTCCCCTTTTTCAACATGATCTCGAATGAAATGATGACGAACTTCAATATGCTTAGTTCGAGAATGTTGCACGGGATTGTGAGCAATCTTAATAGCACTTTCATTGTCACATAGCAATGGAACATGTTTCACATATATCCTATAATCTTTAAGAGTTTGGGTCATCCAAAGTAATTGAGCACAACATGAACCAGCGGCAATGTATTACGCTTCGGCGGTGGATAAGGATACCGAGTTTTGTTTCTTGGAATACCAAGACACAAGAGATCTACCAAGGAATTGACAAGTACCCGAAGTGGATTTTCTATCAACCTTGTCTCCGGCATAGTCCGAATCGGAGTAGCCAACAAGATCAAAAGAGGACCTCTTAGGATACCAAATGCCAAAATTTGGTGTATGGATTAGGTATCTCACTATCCTTTTCACAGCCTTAAGATGACATTCTTTAGGAGCAGCTTGATATCGTGCACACATGCACACACTTAGCATAATATCGGGATGAGAGGCACATAGATATAACAATGAACCAATCATAGAGCGATAAACCTTTTGATCAACCGGTTCACCATCTTTGGTCAAATCAAGATGTCCACTAGTAGGCATGGGTGTAGTCATACCTTTGCATTCTTGCATATTGAACTTCTTAAATAAGTCATTGGTGTACTTTGTTTGAGAGACAAAGGTACCTTCCTTAGTTTGCTTGATTTGCAAACCGAGAAAGAATTTGAGTTCACTCATCATAGACATCTCAAACTTCTCCGACATTAGCTTTCCAAACTTCTCACTAAAATGAGGGTTAGTTGAACCAAATATGATATCATCAACATAAATTTGGCACACAAATAGTTCTCCATTAACCCTTCTAGTAAAAAGAGTAGAATCAATTTTACCAATTTCAAAGCCTTTTTCAATAAGGAACTTGGTCAAGCATTTATACCATGCTCTAGGAGCTTGTTTAAGACCATAAAGGGCTTTGTGAAGTTTGTAAACATGATTAGGTTTCTTAGGATTGACGAAGCCGGGAGGTTGCTTAACATAAACTTCCTCCTCAATTTTGCCATTTAGAAAAGCACTTTTAATGTCCATTTGGTACAAGGTGATATCATGGTGATTAGCATAAGCAAGTAAGATGCGAATGGACTCAAGTCTAGCAACGGGAGCATATGTCTCACCATAGTCCATACCTTCAACTTGTGTGTAGCCTTGGGCGACGAGACGTGCTTTGTTGCGAACCACTTGTCCATCTTCATCTTGCTTGTTGCGAAACACCCATTTGGTACCAATGATGTTGTGGTTGTTGTCGGGCTTCTCGACCAATGTCCACACTTGATTTCTCTCAAAGTTGTGTAGCTCTTCATGCATAGCGTTTATCCAATCCGGATCCTCCAATGCTTCTTCAACCTTCATAGGTTCAATGCTAGAGATGAATGAGTAATGTTCACAAAAGTTAGCTAAACGAGTTTTAGAGCGAGTGATTCTCCCGGTTTGGATATCATTGTAGATTTGCTCGACGGGATGATCCTTAGCAATTCTTGCTCGAACTCGTGAAAGCTTTTGCTTGGGTCGGGGTGGAACATCCTCTTCATCTTGTGCTTCTTGTTGGCCTTCTTCATTGTTGACGTTGTCGTTCTCTTGTCGTGGTGGAGAAGGAGGTTGTTGATGTTCATCTTGGTGCACTTCCTCGTTTTCTTCATCTTGGCGTGTCCCACTTGTGGATGCTTCTGTATCAACTCTTGGTTCGCCTTGTCGTGAGGTAGAAGCTTCCACTTGGACGGACGAGGTACTCTCCTTCACTTCCGTTGGACGAATCTTGCCAATGGACAAGTCTTGAATTGCTTCCGAAGGGTCTTTGTCTCCTACATCAATTGGCAATTGCTCTACTTGCGAGCCGTTAGATTCATCAAACTTCACATCTACCGTCTCTTCAACCTTTCGGGTGAAATTGTTGTAGACACGGTAAGTGTGAGAGTTTGAGCCATACCAAGTAGGAAACCTTCATGAGATTTAGGAGCAAATTTAGAACGACGATGCTTATCAAGAATGTAGCACTTTGAGCCGAATACTCGAAAGTATCCAACTTGGGGTTTGTTACCGGTGAGGAGCTTGTATGCCGTCTTGCCGAGTAGCTTGTGAAGATACAAGCGATTTGTTGCATGACAAGCTGTCTCAACCGCTTCCGCCCAAAAGTGCTTTGGCGTTTTGTACTCATCAAGCATCGTTCTTGCCATCTCGATAAGAGTCCGGTTCTTCCTTTCAACAACTCCATTTTGTTGAGGTGTGTACGTAGCCGAGAACTCGTGTGAAATCCCTTCTTCGTCAAGAAAGGTGTCCACATTTGCGTTCTTGAACTCCGTTCCGTTGTCGCTCCGAACCTTCTTGATCTTCACATCAAACTGATTTTGGGCCTTCCTAGCGAAGTTTTTGAAGATCTTTTGGACCTGCGATTTGTCATCAAGAAAGAACACCCACGTAAATCTTGAAAAATCATCAACTATGACTAGACCAAATGAGTTACCACCGAGACTCTTGTAGGCATTTGGACCAAAGAGATCCATGTGAAGTAGCTCGAGTGGTCTTCTTGTGGTCATGATGTTCTTCGCGCGATGACTTCCTCCAACTTGTTTCCCTGCTTGACAAGCACTACAAAGTCTATCCTTGTCAAATATGACATATTTTATTCCAAGGATATGATCACCTTTAATAAGCTTATCAAGATTTCGCATACCAACATGACCTAGTCTTCTATGCCACAACCAGCCTTTAGAAGATTTGGCAATTAAGCAAGTTTTAGGTTGAGCCTTTTTAGTGAAATCAACAATGTAAAGATCTCCTCTACGTATACCGGTAAAGACCATTTTATGATTATCTCTACGAAACACTTGGCAGTCTACTTCAGCAAATAGGACATTGAAACTGAAATCAGCAAGTCTAGATACTGAAAGTAAGTTGTAGCCAAGAGATTCAATGAGCATGACATTTTGTATGGAGCTATCATGTGATATGGCCACCTTACCAAGGCCAACCACCTTACCCTTTGAATTATCACCAAAAGTGACATACTTTCGAGGGCCGTCATTTTCAGCAAGCTCACGGAACATGTCTTTATCTCCGGTCATATGATCAGTACATCCACTATCAAGGACCCATTCCTTTCCTCCAGCCATTTAGCCGCAAAGATTTTCCATAAGACCAAAGTGTCTCATCGCATCATCGAGATCATAGTCACTATCATCATCATCATCATCATCCGAGTATTCATGTTCAACATCATCTTGTGATTGATCAATTCCTAGAGAGGGCAATTCATTAGATAAATGATCATTTCTATAGTTATCTTTATGAATTCTAATAGCTCTGGAAATGATGTTGCTAATGATTCCAACATCTCCTTTGGCACTCGTAAGATTAATAAGCTCAAATAAGCAGTCACCAAATTTGGGATCATTGGAACTCATCTTAGTCAAAGCAATAGACTTATGGAGGATTTCATCTAGATCTTTCAAGGAGTAATTAGGAAAGAGTTCCTCAAGGAATTTCCATATGGTGTAGGCACACTTAAGAGTCGGCAAACATCCAATCAAGTTTCTAGGCAAGCCTCTAGTGATAAGATTAACAGTTCTAAGATTGCGAATCATGTTAATATCTTCACCTAGGGTAGGGTGCAAAGGATCAACATGAGGTGCACAAGGGCTAGTAATGTACTTGTTCAAATGATATTCATTAAAAATCTCAAACATTTCATTTTTCCACTCATGAAAATACTCTCCATCAAGAATAGGCACTCTATGTCTAAGACTCCCCAAAGTAGACACATCCATCTTCCTCCAATGGTGTTTAAACCAAGGCAATGGAGACCAATGCTCTGATACCAATTGAAAGGATCGAGAAGAGGTGTCTAGAGGGGGTGATTAGACACTAAGTGCCAAAAGTTGCAGTTTTTAATATTCTTAAGTTTAAGTGGAGTTTAAGAACAAGTTTAACAAACACAATACATGTCAAGCAAGCATGCAATGAGTATATGAGCAGCGGGAAGTAAAGCATGCAACTTGCAAGAATGTAATGAGAAGGGTTTGGAGTATTCAAACGCAATTGGAGACACGGAGGTTTTTGTCGTGGTTTCGATAGGTGGTGCTATCGTACATCCACGTTGATGGAGACTTCAACCCACGGAGGGTAACGGTTGCGCGAGTCCACGGAGGGCTCCACCCACGAAGGGTCCACGAAGAAGCAACCTTGTCTATTCCATCACGGCCGTCGCCCATGAAGGACTTGCCTCACTAGCGGAAGATCTTCACGAAGTAGGCGATCTCCTTGCCCTTACAAACTCCTTGGTTCAACTCCACAATCTTGTCGGAGGCTCCCAAGTGACACCTAGCCAATCTAGGAGACACCACTCTCCAAGAAGTAACAAATGGTGTGTTGATGATGAACTCCTTGCTCTTGTGCTTCAAATGATAGTCTCCCCAACACTCAACTCTCTCTCACAGGATTTGGATTTGGTGGAAAGAAGATTTGAGTGGAAAGCAACTTGCGGAAGGCTAGAGATCAAGATTCATATGGTTGGAATGGAATATCTTGACCTCAACACAAGTGTAGGCGGTTCTCTCTCTCAAAAACTGTGTATTGGAAGTGTAGGTATGTTCTGATGGCTCTCTCCATGAATGAAGAGTGGGTGGAGGGGTATATATAGCCTCCCCACAAAATCTAACCGTTACACTCAATTTACCAATCTCAGTGAGACCAAAGAGAAAAACTCGGTCGGACCAATTTAGTAAACCTAGTGACCTTTAGGGTTTTTGGTGGGACCGACTAGTTCAACTCAGTGGAACCGATGTGCTAGGGTTAGGGTAAAACCAAAACTCGGTTTGACCGATTACTCAAACTCGGTGGGACCGATTTGGGTAATAAGTGAAACAGAGAGTTGGCCAAGCAAACTCGGTGGGGCCGATTGCATATCTTGGTGGGACCGAAAATATTGCAACAGGTAACAGAGAGTTTGCAAGCCCATCTCGGTGAGACCGAGATCCCATCGGTGAGACCAAACTGATTAGGGTTTCTGGCAGTGGCTATGTTAACTGAACTCGGTGGCTCCGGATAGAAAGAATCGGTGGGGCCGAGTTTGACTTTTGGTTTAGGTCATATGTGGATGTGGGAAGGTAGTTGAGGGTTTTGGAGCATATCACTAAGCATTTTGAGCAAGCAAGACATTAAGCAACACCTCATCCCCTCTTGATAGTATTGGCTTTTCCTATAGACTCAATGTGATCTTGGATCACTAAAATAGAAAATGTAGAGTCTTGATCTTGAAGCTTGAGCCAATCCTTTGTCCTTAGCATCTTGAAGGGGTTCCACATCCTCTAGTCCATGCCACTCCATTGTTGAACTTAGCTGAAACATACTAGGTAGAAGTGTTAGTCCAACAAGAGATATGTTGACATTAATTACCAAAACCACCCAGGGAGCACTTGTGCTTTCACCTAAGCTTGGGGGAGGTTATCACCACTTCTACATCAAGATGTGGCGGTACATCAATAAATTGTAATGAGACTATACTTAAGCTCAAAGAGCTTCAAAACACTCGTGTTGGTCTGTTCCAACACTTCACTTTTTATTTACTTTTGCTTTTATTTGCTTTTGATTTGTTTTTTCCTTTGCGATTTTTCGGTTGCAAGTTAGTTTTCAAAAAACCAAAAACCAAAAAAATAGAATAAGATTTGATTTGCTCTTGTTATTATTTAACCCCTTGGAGTTCATTTGCATTTTGTTTTCGGAGTTGATCTATTCCAGGACAACAAGGAATGCAAGAGTAAAGAAGAGAAGTGTGTAAATTCGCAATCGTGAAGGTATGTGCTACGACCCCCCCCCCCCCGTCTTTTGCACTTGGATACTTAGAGTGTAGTATGTGTGGATAGGAGTGAGTCTTGATAGTTGATGCAAAGGTTTTGTTTCCTCTGTTAGCTAAAATAATTTTGTAGCCTTTGTTTCCTTTAGTTTAGACAACTAAGGCTTGTCATGGGCAGTTTTGAAAATGAAATGAAATTAACCAAGTATAACTTTGCACAAGAGAAAGTCTTTCAAAACTTGGGAGTTGAGAAATTGTAGGGAAGTGATGTTTAAACATGCTCAACCTCATGTTGTTAATTTTCATAGACCTGATAGCACTTGCGGATTAAATTATCTGTAGGAACTTAGTTGAAAGGTGGGTGCTATTATGCCAAAAATCAGTGTTGTATATCTCAACATGGTGTTACAGCTTCCGGCTGGTACTATGGCCTTTTCTACTAAATGCGTGTTTACATGTGCAAATGTGGCTTCGTCATCCTTCTTGATGTTATGCTGAGGAGTCCGCTAGCCAATGAACGATCCACCAAGAGCGATAGCTCGGATTTTGTTGTGCAATTGTCACGACAGATGTCCTAGAGCAAGGACTTAGTCGTAGGACCATCGCACTAGGAAGCTTAAAGGGGTTAATCGGGACAAAGTACACGAGAGAGTTTTTATACTAGTTCGGCCCCTTATGATGAAGGTAAAAGCCTACGTCTAGTTGGTATTGGTATTGTTGAGGTTTCGATCTCCAAGAGGCTCAACTCGCCGGCTTGGTTATCGACTTGGTTGTTTCTTGCCCTAAGCCGCCACCGGGTCGTCCCCTTATATACATGGGTTGACACCCGGTGGCCTACAGAGTCCCGGCCAGCTTATAATCGTGTCCAGCTCGGTGACTTCCTTTACATGCCTTTCTTTACAAGTCTTTCCTTACATATGGCGGTTTACTTATAATATCGGGCCTTAAGCCGGCCCCAGGCTTTTGGGCCTTCTATAAGACTAAATAAACTACAATCTTGAATGTTTATTGGGCTTCTTGCATGACCCGCCATTGAAGCTGACCCGGCCCCTCCTGGGCGGGTCTCAACTGATAGTAATATCCCCAACATTAGGCCCCAGGTTGACCTTGAAATTTGTTCTTTGTCAATCTTCCATACTTAGCCAAAAAATCCATCTTCTTATCTTTACGGAAATTTCCTTGTAACCCGCCATGACATCATCTCCGGATTTTTCGGAAACCTGCCACCATGTCATATTTTAACGGATCTTTATCTTTTATGCCTTTCTGAAAATCGAGGCACCTTGGTAGCTAGATGACCATGTTTTGGTCTCCTCATTTCTCGCGCCCACTTATCAGTATTTTCCTTATAAATAGGCACGACCTAGGTCTTTTCCATTCTCCCCCTTCGGTCGTCTTCTTCCTCTCGCTGCTTCTCTTCCGCTCGAGCTCCGCCGCCGTCGCTGCAGATCTTGTCTTCATCGACTCAGGCCGCAGCATCAACCTGATTCGACCAAAAGAAAACGCAGCGAACCTCTGCTGCCACTCTGCATCTGTAAGTCTCTTTCTTCCTCGACATCAGATCCGCATTAGGACCTTCGAGTTCCCTGGTGTTCTTCGTTGTTCGTCATGAACTCTTCATAGATTTCATCACCATCGCCATTTCTTGATCTTTGGATAGTATAAAACCGATGTGGTAGTTATTTCGCACCCACTTCAAATGCAAACAAATTCCTTTTCCTGTTCAGAGGTTTTGTTTAGAACTGATGAACTCGCCTGTACTAGATATTTAGGTCTAGAATATTTTTATTTTCAGAACAACCATTTGATCCAAAATAATAATGATAGATTGGTGAAACTTGTTTATGCCAACACTTAGCTGTAGTTGCTTTCTGCGAAATTCCATAGTCATGGCGGCTTACTATTCTGGCTTTCTTTTCCTTATATGTCATTAGCCCTTAGTTAAGCCGTTGTTACTTGTTTTACAACTTCAACCTTTAGCTGTTAATTGAACCGGTATGTTGTTTTTCCTTTCCAGTCCTTTGTACATCATGCCGTCAAAGACACCCACCATCTGCAATTGGGTCCCCTCAACCATAACTGAGGAGCGTCTGAAAGAGTTCTTCCTCATTAGATTTCTGCCCTCAAGAAACATCATGTCTTATCGTGCTCCTGATCCGGAAGAAGAACGACCCAATCCAAAAGACGGTGAAGTGATCGTCTTTAATGATCACATGAACCGGGGCTTCTCACCACCCGACTCAAAAAAATTCAGAGAAGTTCTTCACTTTTTCAAACTCCATCCTCAGGATATCGGGCCCAATTCCATATCCAATATTTGTAACTTTCAAGTGCTCTGTGAGGTATATCTTCAGCAAGAGCCGACTGTGGAACTATTTAGAGAGTACTTCTATCTGAACCGGCAGAATGAGTGCACCAATGGCCTTAGCTTAGAACTTGGAGGTATCTCAATTCAGCATCGGCAGGGTGCGGTTTTCCCCCTCATAGTTTTACCAAGTCACCCAAAGGACTGGAACCAAACTTGGTTTTACTGTCACGACATCTCACCCGCCAAAGAGAAGCCACTGCTGGGTTACCGCCCCGATCGTCTTGACACCAAGTTCGCCCTGCCGGATAAACTTACCGTTGTTGAACGCAAGAAGCTGCTTCCATCTATCAGAAGAATCAATGGCTTGTTGGGGAACGGTTTAACCGGAGTTGATCTAACCCGCTGCTGGATCTCATGGCGGATTATTCCAT